>NW_015114487.1:114259-118142 GCF_001443285.1 Poecilia latipinna
TCTGGTTCTGCTCTGCATCCAGAACCAGAACCAAACGAGGAGAAGCAGCATTCAGCTTCTACGCACCACAGACTTGGAACAAACTTCCAGAAAACTGTAAAACAGCTGAAACACTGAGTGCCTTTAAATCTCGACTTAAAACCCACCTGTTTAGAGTTGCTTATGGAACATAAACAACAATTGGGATTTGAATCCCAACCTGGGTTCAAGCACTAGGGAGAAAAGGGTTGAGGGTTTAGAGTCCCTTCTGTTGTTGAAAAGGGGTGTGGGTTGGAGTCCCCCTCCACCCCGTTGTTTGAAAAGGGGTGTGGGTTGGAGTCCCCCTTGTTGTTTGAAAAGGGATGCGGGTTGGAGTCCCCCTTGTTGTTTGAAAAGGGATGCGGGTTGGAGTCCCCTCCTTCGCCCCCACTGTTTTTTTTTCCTGCCGATTTGAAGGGCAGAACTTCAACTCGACGGGAAATTGAATGTTTTTGATTGTTTATTCAATGTTGCATGATTGTTTTTGTGTTTAATGATGTAAAGCACTTTGCAATGCCTTGCGGCTGACATGTGCTATACAAATAAAATTTGATTTGATTAAAGGGCTTTTTTTTTATTAAAGTTTTTATTGTTTCAGAACACATATACATAGCCTATCCCGACCCCCTCCCCACACCCTCACAAAACAAAAACCACAAATAAAACAAAGCAAAACAAAACAGGTCAATGCATATCAAATCAATAAAAGTTTCACAAAAGATTAAATATCCTCGATGTTTGTAGAAACAACCACAGTAAACAGAAGTAGTCACTTGTCAATATTTTCCAAAACAGCAGTTCATCATAGGAGTTTACTTGTCCCAATGTTGCAGGACAGGAAACAATTCCAGGATTTCTTGAAGTTCTCCATGTCATCATTTAGTTTGGCCAGCATTTGTTCATATGACACTATTTCCAACATTAATTCCAACCAGCTCCTAACATTCGGAGCAGTTGGAGACTTCCACAGTCTGAGGATTATTCTGGCAGCCGTGACCATCCCCTCCTACACCACAGTGTTTTGGTGTTTGACATATTAGGCATCACTGTTTGATCCCCTAATAAGCAGAGTCTTGGTGACATGGGTATCCCCATACCTATCCACTTTCCAATGTGCTGTAATAGTGTTTTCCTAAATGGGGAAATGCATTTACATTCCCAGATCGCATGTATAAAAGTTCCTGATTCAGTTTTGCATTTCCAACACAAGTTATTGGCGAGCAGGCCCATTCTATGGAGCCTGGATGGGGTGAAATAAAATCTATGTACCATCTTATAGTGTGTAAATTTCCCTCTTGATTCTTTAATATATTTCCCATTATGTGACAATATTTCAACCATTCTTCATCACTAAAAATGCAGCCAAGGTTCCTCTGCCAGACAATCCCCAGACTTTTACATACATCCTTTTGCATACTATTAAATAATTTATAAAATGTGGATGCTTTATATTTGATATTGCTTGAGCCCATAAATTCCTGTATTGGATTATCCTTATGTATGAAATTGTCTTAAATAATACAGTCTCTAATTTGTAGATATTTCCAGAAACTATCTTTTTTTCCATTATATTTCAGCATGACATCTAAAAAAGACATAAAACCCCCGTCTGTATACAGATCATCCACAATACGTACTCCCTTCACAAGCCATCGTTCCCAGTAAACAGTTTTCCTTCCAATACCGATGGATGGATTAAACCACAATGAATAGTACAACTGCTTTAAATGTGATATCCTACATATTTTATGCATCTCCTTCCATGCCAATTTAGAATGTGTTAATATCGGATTTGTGGGAAGAGATTTTCTATTATCTATTTTACCATGGGAAAGGATATCTATTGGTCTAAAAGGGTTCACTAATTCTTTTTCAATGTTCATCCAGCTCAGCTTTGTTTCTCCGTTTTCAAAATATTTGGACAACCTAGACATTTCAAATGCAAGATTATATAGCCTTGCGTTAGGGAGGGCCATGTCCCCTACGTCCCTTGCACACCACATTTTCTTAATGCTAATTCTGGGTTTCTTCTTGTCCCAAAGGAAGTCCTAAACATAAGTCTCATACTGTTTGTAAACCTGGGATGGCATGTCAACAGACACCATCATGGACACATAATTTAATAATGGTGCTATCATCATTTTTATTACATTCACCTTTCCCCATAAAGAGAGTTTCAATTGTGCCCATTTATTAAGATTAGTTTTTATCTTCTGAAGAAGCGGTTCCATATTCAGTATTATTATTTCCTCTAGATTTGAGTGAAGTCGTATATCCAGATATTTCATACCCGAGGGAACACACTTAAAGTTAAATTGTGTAATATCATTTGAGTAACGTTTGGGATATGGGCATACACTAAAATTTGTTCCAGTTAATCGTGTATCCTGAAAATTTTGAATATGATTCAACACACTGTAACAGAGCTGGAACAGAGACGATTGGATCTGCTATAACAGCTAAGATGTCATCTGCATACATAAGCAATTTGTGCTCTTTTCCTCCTGCATGAATTCCTTTAATTCTTGGGTCAACTCTTATCGGTATTGCTAATGGTTCCACAACCAACGTGAGCAATGGGGACAGGGCACAGCCTTGTCTTGTCCTTCTGGAAAGATGAAAAAATTTGGATAACTGACCATTCGTCATAATTACTGTTTTGGTTTAGAATATATTTCCACCTATTTGCAGAACATAGATCCAAATCCAAATTTTAGAAGTGTTGTTTTAAGAAACCCCCACTCCACGCAGTCGAAGGCTTCCTCAGCATCCAAAGAGAGCACCGCAACAGGGATTGGATTAGAGTAATTCAAATGAATTAGATGAGTAACTCTTCTCATATTGTTGATTGAAGATCTGTTCCTAATAAAGCCTACCTGGTCTTCATTTATGATATCTGGAAGTACTTTTTCTAACCGTAATGCTAGTGTTTTTGTTAATATTTTGCAATCTACTCCTATAGGACTAATGGGTCTGAAATTAGATGGATCTGAAACATCTCTATCTTTTGTAGGAATAAGTGATATCAGAGCCTCATTGAAAGTGCCAGACAGAGAGCCTGACTCAAAGGCTTCTCTATATGTATCATGCAGTACTGGAGCAATGGTGTCAATATATTTTCTATAATATTCAACTGGAAAGCCATCCAGGCCCGGCGATTTCCCAGGTTTCATAGACAAGATAGTAGCTTTGATTTCTTCCAAAGTGATAGGAGAATCCAATTTTTCTCTTTGCTCATTGGAGATGGTAGGCAACTTCAATGATGAGAAAAAAGCATTCATTTCTTCCGTATCAGGTTTATTAGTGGATGTGTAGAGGTTTTTATAAAAGTCTTCAAAGATCCTATTTATGTCTTTGGATGCGGTGAATGTTTAATCATCTTTTTTAATTAGTGGAATGTTATTGGAGTTATCTTGTTGTTTAAGTTGTCTTGCTAATAATTTGTCACTTTTTCTCCACTTTCATAATATTTAATTTTAAATCTAAATAAGGTATATTCAGCTTGTGGTGGAAAACTACTATGAGTTAACATCTGCTGATCATGTTATAAGAAATGCTTGTGAACTCTCACCAAAAGAACTATTTGGGTTAGATGTACAAGGTTGGAAGTTGTTTCCCACAGCCGCATAAGAACCAGACTGTCTCGCCCAATTGTTTTGAATTCCTTATCCGTGGTTTAAAACTCATGTTGTCTCTGCCTGGCAGAGCTTCCCATCCAGACCTGCTTCATGATTGATTGTCCTACGAGCTCTCTGAGTTGTACACAATTCATAAATAAACCTGATTTAGTGATTTTACCTGAACAGTGCTTGGTAATATTTTTTCCACAACAATAATATTTAATTTTAAGTCTAAATAAGGCATA
>NW_015114487.1:121021-129278 GCF_001443285.1 Poecilia latipinna
TTTAAGTTGTCTTGCTAATAATTTGTCACTTTTTCTCCACTTTCATAATATTTAATTTTAAATCTAAATAAGGTATATTCAGCTTGTGGTGGAAAACTACTATGAGTTAACATCTGCTGATCATGTTATAAGAAATGCTTGTGAACTCTCACCAAAAGAACTATTTGGGTTAGATGTACAAGGTTGGAAGTTGTTTCCCACAGCCGCATAAGAACCAGACTGTCTCGCCCAATTGTTTTGAATTCCTTATCCGTGGTTTAAAACTCATGTTGTCTCTGCCTGGCAGAGCTTCCCATCCAGACCTGCTTCATGATTGATTGTCCTACGAGCTCTCTGAGTTGTACACAATTCATAAATAAACCTGATTTAGTGATTTTACCTGAACAGTGCTTGGTAATATTTTTTCCACAACAATAATATTTAATTTTAAGTCTAAATAAGGCATAATGGTTTTTTTATTATATAATTCATGTAACTGATATTTAAGACTACAAAGTGTTTGTAATTCTGTGCTATTTTTTTCTCTAACAAACAAATTTCTTCTTCCAACATTTTTTCTTTCCCAGTGTTTTCTTTTTTAATTTTTGATGCATACACAATTAATTTTACCCATATGTATGCTTTCAGTGCTTCCCACACAGAGCCTTTATTATCTGTAGAGCCAGTATTTACTTGAAGAAAAAAATTAAGATCCTCCAAAATAGAGTTACTAAATGCCTCATTCTGAAGTAGCATAGTATTTAGTCTCCAACGTCCTTTCCTTTCTTTTTCCACGTTGAAGTCTATATGTACCTCCACTATGCCATGGTCACTTATAATTGTTCCTATTTCACAACCCATTATGGACTCCACTGGCTTATTATTAGATATTAAGAAAAAGTCAATTCTAGAATATATCTCATGGCTGTGAGAGTAAAAAGTATATTATCTCTCCCGTGGGTTTACCAGTCTCCATATATCAAGCAGATTCCAGTCCTGTGCTAGCATTTGGATTGCAGCCCTGTCCTTAGGTGCTGGTTTCCTCCTTAGCATACTTTTGTCAATAAATCCATCCATCACCTGGTTGAAATCCCCTCCCAGAATAATATGGCCCTCAGTGTTTCCTAATAGGCTATTAAGTTCATGAAAAAAAATCGGATTCTTCCTAATTAGGTGCATAAATGTAACAGAGGACAGCCCTAATTCCATTCAGCAAGGCTTCAACACATATGAAGCACCCTTCCTTATAATTATGTTGTTTAAGCATAACAAAACTTATGTTTTTATTAACAAGAATCATTACACCATTTCGTTTGCTTGAATATGAGCTGTGGTACACCTTACCCACCCAACCTCTTTTGAACTTAGCAGCTTCTTCATCCCCAATTATATGATTCCTGAATAAATGCAATAGCAGCGCCCTTGGGTTTTAGATAAGTCAAAACTTTGTGTCTTTTAATTGGATGCCCACATCCATTAATATTCCACGATATTATGTTGATATATCTCTTAGACATCTTCTGCTATTTGGTATACTTTGGGTGATTTGATCTGCCACTTAACGACGTACACACACATCAGCATAATAAGTAACAGCATTTGTAAACTTAAGTAAACTGACCTGGTGGAGAAAAAAGAAGAAATACAACATAGAACTCAGCAAAGCAACAAAGAACATGCTATTAGTCCTTTTATTAGCCCCTCTAAACTTGGTTCGTGAGACGCATTGAAAATCGTCCTTAGGCAACACAACCATCCGAACTCCGAAACACACAACCGACATAAATTTTACATAATGTTTTTGATAAATGTACACCTCAAATAGTAATACTTGTTTGTCACTTAGCTTGTTGCAGGAACCTTTCAGCCTCTGTATTGTCCCGGATGCAGAGGCTGAAAGCTGAGCGTTGCTGGGAACAGCAGCTGGTGTTTCACCTCCATTTCCCGGAGGCGTTTCTTTACAGTGTTGAAAGCTCTCCTTTTCTCCATGAGCTCCTTCGACAGGTCCTCAAAGAAAGATCATTTGGAGCCTTCACACACCAGCCCACGCTTTTCTTTGGCCATCTGCAGCACCTTGTCCCGAGCCGATGAGCGGAAAAACCGTATCAGGATGGTTCGGGGTGGTTTATTGACATCTGGCTTGGGCACCAGTGAGCGATGGGCCCGCTCCACTTCAAACTCGCTGCCCGTGAGGCCGAACCCCTAAGCAATGATCCTTTCCACATACTGACGCACGTGTCCTCTTTCTTCTTTGTCTTCTTTCAGTTCCACCATTTTCACATTGTTCCTCCGACTCCGATTCTCCAAGTCCTCGACTCGTTTCCAGAGTCGCCAGTTTCTTGTGACATATCTCCACACATTTTTCCGTCTGAGCACTTGCATTTTCAACGTCGGACACTCTGTTCAACTTCGCCCAGCCTAATTAAAATATTTTCCAGAGTCTTTAAGCTCTTTAGTTGTTTCTTTAATCGAGACATCTGCCGCCACAACTTGTAGTGTTGCGCTCATTTTCCGTATTTCTTCCATGAAGTTGGAGTCGGTATGTTTCTCTTGAGTGCAGCTTAGGTCCATCAACGGGTTAGCAGAAGTGCTTTTGTAACCCAGCTGTATTTTATTTGTTTGTTCTGTGTTATTTGCTTTTCTGTATTGGTTTTACTTTATGGGTAGTGTCCCTCATAGACATAATATAAGGATAGACCCTCATGGACCGCTCTCGCCTACTGTCGCTGACGAGATTTAGGGCGGCCATTTTGGAGCGGTACACCACTCCACTCAGCGTTATGTGTTTAGCAGCACAATGACGTATCAGCGGATTTAATCGATCATAACACACTTTTTTGTTACTGGAAACCATATTCAAACATCTATCAAAGCTACATTTATAAACAATTGTATTTTTTAAGTATGTTTTTAATACATAGTTCATCATATTTAAATATGCTTAGTGGCTATAACAATAGAATAGGAATGGAATATTCTGATATCGATGTATGAAGAGCATATTACAAAGCACACAGCCGTTCATAAGTTCATAAAAGCTGGTATCTCGCAGGTGGACATAAATACAGTAAAGTAATATTCTAACTAGAAAATTCCTGCAGAAATTTTAAGGGGCCTGCCGAATTGTGCTCATCACTTTAAACCCAGAGATTCAGATTTGCACTGAGAAATAAATCAATGTAGGTCTAGCATACTTAACCCACCACTAGAATGCAGTGACTGAAGGTATTGTAAGTTAAATCATAGAAACATAGATAAACTTAGTTCCAATTTTCAAGGAGTATTTATTAATTCTTCACATATTAAATGCCATTACAATAAATTGTAACAAAAATTAAAATTTTTTTCTTTGCTATACATCATTCCATTATACAAAGAAAATTGTAGAAGCAAAAAGTTTTAGTTGACAATATTACAAGGAAAAGTCATTACACACAAAATGAAATTAATTAACAATACTGTATAAAGTTTCTGGAACTTTCCACATCTTAATGTCATCTTCTCTTTTTTTTCCCGAGCTCATTTTCCACATATAGTCTTTAACTAATGAACCCACAATTTTTTATAACATTAGTCTCTGTTATCTCATATTTTTTATATATAAAAATATTCCTAGTTTTCCATATCGCTTCTTTAACACAATTAATCACAATCCACCACATCAATTCTTTTTTCTCACTTTCTTCTACTAGCAAACCATAAATAATTTTCTCATAGGTTATCTCCTCCTCACCTAAATCGTTCAACCATAATGTCATCAAACTCCATATTTTCTTAGATATAGGACATGTCCAAAACAGATGTTTAATTGTCTCGCTGTCTCCACATCTGAGCCTCGGACATTTTGGACTCGCTGTACAGCTCCTTTTATACAAAAAATCTCTAGTAGGTAAACATTGGTTGGCAATCTGCCAGGCCAAGTCTTTTTGGGTATTTGTCAAGTTTTTGTTATTCACATTTTTCCACGTTATTCTAACGTTCTTTTCATTCAATTTTCCTATAGGTGTTAACCTGTCAGGAGGAGATAACTTGATCTCAATGGTTTGTCTTTTGATTAATTCTGGTGTAACTTCTCCTAAACCTCTTTTTAGTTCCTGAACCACTATGTGGAACAGTGCGGGGTAACCATCAGAAAAGGGTGAGTGTAAAGTCACTCTCTTTCCCCAGGTTTTCATCACCCGTCTTCCTAACCAAAATTTAACGCAAGGTGCCCAGATGGGCTCGGGGCACACATTCAAACAAGTTCTTAAAATGGACGTTATGAACATCGCTTTAAATTTTGTTTCTATATTTGGTACATTTCTCCCCCCATCTTTCAAAGGTCTATACATGATTTCTCTCTTTAGTTTTTTGTGTCGACTTCCCCATAAAAAGTGGAACATCATTTTCCGTAGATAAGTCATTATCTTGTGAGGTAGCGGGAATGTTGACGCTAAATAAGCTAAAGTTGAGATCATTTCTGTTTTTATGACTAATACCTTCCCTATTAGTGATAATTCTCTATCCTTCCATTGCATCAATTTGCCTTGGATTTTTGGTAATTTTGCTTTCCAGTTATCTATTTTCATGTTCTCTCCTATTTGAACACCTAAGATTTTTATTGACTCATTTTGTTCTATGAGTCCCCAATCTACATTTGTGTCATACCAATTTCTGTACATTATCTCACTTTTGCTTTTATTGATTTTCATACCTGAGGCTGCAGAAAATCTTTCGCATACCTTTAAACTTTCTTTTATGGATAAATTATCTACTAGGAGGAGGGTCAAGTCATCCATGTACATAATTAATTTAATATCCTTCCCATAGTTCCCAGGGGGAATAGTTTCTTTAATCATTTTATTTTGTCTTATTATACATGCTAACGGCTCCATAGCCATAATAAACAGTAAGGGAGACAGTGGACAGCCCTGTCTCACGCCAGCCTTTATTACAATGGGCAGAGTTAACTTCCTGTTCACCACCACTACGCTTTGGCATTCATTATACAAAACCCTTATCCATTTTATAAAGACACTACCAAAGTTAAAGTAAGACAATATTCTCTCCAAAAATATGTGGTTGACACTGTCAAAAGCTTTTTCCAAGTCTATTCCTAAGATAGACAAAGGGAGTCTCCTCTCTTGACAAAATATGTAAGTATCCCTGATCAAAGCTAGACTATCAGTCATTTTTCTTCCAGGAATGCCGCACGTCTGTTCTTTCCCTATTATGTTTGAAATAACTGTTTGCACACGAAAGAATAGGACTTTTGATAATATCTTTACATCTATTCCCAGTAGTGTTAAAGGTCTCCAGTTTTTTAAGTTATTTTGTGGGCCTTTTTTGTAAAGCAGAGTAATCATACCTTGGTTCATTGTATTTGGCAATATACCTTTTTTAAAGGCTTCCTTGTAAACTTGGAGTAAATGTTCTTTTAAAATTTCCCAAAAAGTGACATAAAACTCCTTTGGCAAACCATCAAGGCCTGGAGCTTTATTGCTCTGCATACTCTGCATGGCCTTTGTTATTTCATCTACTGTTATTTCCTGATCTAAGCTCTCTCTCTCATTTTCTGTTAATTTATTAGTCAGTTTAGATAGGAAGAAGGACATCTCTTCCTCATTTATCTGTTTATTATCATATAATTTCTTATAAAAATTGTAAATTTCAACATTTATTTTCTCATTATCATTTAATTCTTCTCCATTTTCTTTTATCAATGTATTAATTTGTTGTCGTGATCTAAACAATTTCCTGAAAAAATACCGTGTACATTTCTCATTTTCCTCCATGTGCTGTACTCTGCTCCGGATCAATACTCCTTTGCTTTTTTCATTCAATTCAACCATCATTTCTTTCTTGAGTTTCACTATTTCTTCTTTGACTTGAAAACCTATATTAAGTAGGTTATAGTATCTTTGAAGTTTAATTTGTTTTCTCCTTAGCCATTTCCTTCTTTCTCTTGCTATCCTTTTACCTTCTTTGCTAAAGAACTTCTTTGTTCTGTCTTTTATCTCCTCCCACCACTCACCAACTGTTTCAAATAGAGGGCATAATGACGTCCATTGTTTAAATTTATATGCATATCTTGCTACTAATTTTTTATTATTTAATAAACTCGTATTCAATTTCCACGATCCCACCTGTTGTTTTTGAAAATCTCTTATACTTAATGAAGCTGTTAGTTTGTGATGGTCGGAAAAAGGAACCGGGTCCACTGTACATACAGTTGGTATAATCATATTAGATGTCAATACAAAATCTATTCTCGAGGAAGTTTTCCCATTGGACCAAGTGTAACCCGGTTCCTTTGGGTGAAGGGTTTTAAAGACATCAGTAAGTTTACAGTCTTTTATTAGATTATCTAATACTTTTGAACTTGAATCAATTCTGTTCACAGGATGATTTAGTGAATTTCTAGATCTTTTTTCTAATATACAATTAAAATCCCCAGCAACTATCACATTCCTCTCACTGCATATATAAGGCTGAAGATTTTGCAATAAAGTCACTCTTTCACTCAAGTCTGTAGGGGGTTTCCGAAGGGGGAGGGGCTCAATTCCCTCCTTCTTTTCCTTCCTGTCCTCCCCCTCCTTCTGCGGTTGTTCTTTAGCTGGTCCGTCTTCTATCACTTCTTGTTGAAATAATATCTGGTCTCCCAAATCTAGGGTTGATTGTTGTTGCAGTGTCTTTTTTACTCTGTTTGCATATGAGCTAGGGCAGGTTTTGAAGGTGTGTCCGCTTTCACCACAAAGGTTGCATTTCACTGGGTCTGGACAATTTTTAGTTAAGTGTTCTTTGCTGTCGCAGTTCCTACAATGTATATTATGGCATTCTGCCAACAGGTGTTGTTGAGAGCCGCACCTGTGGCAAACTTTCGGCTGACCTGGATAGAACACATGGCCTCTGATTGCACCCAGTTGTATCACAGGTGGTAAGTGTTGTATTTCACCAGTTCTTAAATCTCTTTTTAATTCAACAAAAAAACGTCTGCCCCCCCGTCCTAATTCCGTCTTCGTCTCTCATTTCGTATCCGTGAATCACCGTACTTCTTTGTTGCAGCCATGTCTTAATATCCTCCATGCGAACTTGCTCGGAAAACATCAGGACTGTAATTGTTTTTGGTTCCGTTTGCGAAAGGGAAACCATTCCAACATTAGCCAATTGCGGCCTTGTCGTTTTTTAGACTCTCAAAGTTTCTCAAACATTTTTCGAAAAAGGTATTAGTAGTAAATACTACCTCAAAGGTTTTTCTTCCAGGAAGTGCGAAGATATAGTCCAATTGGGCTGGTAGAAATTACAGTTCCTTTTGCAAGATCAATCGGCTGAATTGAAGTCTATCCATTTCTTTGTCATTCTGCAAGTCGAATCTCACTGCGTTCCTGCGGGAACCAGGCGTTGCCATAGGTGAAGCCATCCTCCTCACATCCTACAGGCTCATGGAGTCACCCATTGAAAAGCAGGGTGTGAACCCAAGGTCTGTGAAATTCAATTCGAGACCGACGACTATAAGCTTCGCACATGGTGATCTAATCCAAAATAAAAAACATGAAGAAAGTTGTTAATAGTTAATTTCTAAAAACAATTTAAAATGTCTTAGTAAAGATTTTAATTTACACTCAAAAATTCAGAGAATTAATAATTTTATGTAAGCAAAACATGAATAGTCACAGGAAATATGTATTTTCCCACAATGCAGTGTGAGATCTGATTCAGCGCTGTGAGATTACTCACTACCTCTGTCTAGGACCCGTTGCTATGGTAATTAATTATCTGCACCTGGGCTGGCTCTCTCTGTCAGGCAGGATGCTGGTTTCTATACTTGTGAGACACCCAGCGTCGGTCTCCAAGACCCTGACAAAAAACCATAAGCCCTAGGAAAATTTTGAAAACATTTTACGGGAGCAGGCATGTGTATCTATGTCATGACCAACTTTGAGATCAATAGGCCAATATTTGTGCCTGTGAGGGGGAGTTAAAAAGAGTTTTGGAGTCAGACCTCCACTGTCCTGTGTGTGTGTTTCAGAGAGAAATGTTAGTGATTCTGTGAGACACTCAGCCTAAACTTTTCTCGTTTTTCTCAATTTATGTCATTTTATCTCAGAATCCCACTAAAAATAATAGCTCCCTTCTCGGCATCGAGCCGCACGATTTGATACCACTTTTGTGGGTGTACACGCAGCGGTACGAGCCGCATTAACGGTGATGGAAGAATAATAAATAATACGGAAGAATAAAGAGACATTCTATTAGGTGAAGAACAATAGGTGCCTGCCATGCAATGCATGGAGGCAGT
>NW_015114488.1:0-9750 GCF_001443285.1 Poecilia latipinna
AAACTTGAAGTACGACCTTGTGCTACAAAACATCATCCATTTTAAGCAGCAAAACCCATGTGTGAAGAGTACTCTGACTTTTTTTTTTTTTTTTTATCCTGAAACTCTTCAAGCCTCATTAACTATGAAAACAAGCCAACTAGCTGCTGGGAATGTTTTGTAGCATTTGCTTAAGCCAAGTTAAAGCTCTGTCACATGTTGAAGGGATACAAAGTCACTGCTGGAGCGAGCAGACAATCACAGAGGCAGAGAATCAAATAAAAGTTTCATATTTTATTTGCTGCCTCAAAGTAGAAACAGTTCATGACTGTTTAGCCATTCATGTTTATTCTGTTTGGTTGAAGCCTATTAGTACTTTCCAAATGACTTTATAGATGAATAAATCATGTTTTAAGAACATTCTACTCTTAATTTTATATTGAACTTCAAAAGCACAGTTCAAACGTGAGATTGTTACCAATAGGTAAATGATAGAACCTCTTTACACAGCTTGTATCATATATGTTAATCCCACAAACTAATATTTTAACTAATCCAGATGAGTTAATCTAAGCATGAGGTAGATTGTTGTTTTGATATGTGTAGATGGTTGGGAAAACAAAAAAGACAAAAATTAAGTCTAATTCAAGTATAGCTTTAAATTGAATTGAATTTGAGTTTTTTTGTTAACTATTTCTCAACCCACTACACACATCACAACAACAATCTATTGTGTGATAAGTGTGATAGTTTTGATTCTAATTGCTAGACAGAGAGAATCATTTAATTGTTTCCTTTGTTATATTTTTTTTTGTTTGTTTTTTTTTTTTTCATCCAATCTGTCACACCCGACTGAACAAAAAGAGATGTGGTTTTCAAAACATTCAGTTTTATGTTTTTGGAGCGGTAGTATTTCTGCTATATCACATAGCCAATTTTGATGATGTTTTACTGAAATTCTTTTGAAATTCTCTGCATTATTATATCGATGTAAAAGATGAAGATGCACCAGAGCTTTTGTTGAGTATTCAGGATTACTCTGAACTTACACAAGTTGAATTGGAACTAATCACAATGTACCATGGAGCTTATACTGGATCTGTTTACTTTTTGGGCTCTAAGAGTTACTGATGTAGTTGTAGCTGATGTTGCTATTTTTTGACCATTCCTGTGTGCTATTTAAAACAAACATCACAGCTATCACTAAAAAAAAAAAATAGAGCGAGTGCGGGAGATCACAAAACAACACATTATTGAAAACACCTTTTCCCTAAACTTCTCAGATCAACAATTACAAACCCAAAATCCACTTTTTTCTTCTCCTCAGTTGTTGTATTGATGCATTTTTGATTCCTTCTCCCTTTTTACCTCAGAGGCCCTGTGCAGAGATTGTTTAGGAGATATTAAAAGTGTGTTCTACGGTGAAGGGAATGAGAAATGCGTCTGCATGGATGAGATGTAATGCACAAGAAAAATGAAACTCACCAAAGGTTAAACAGGCCAAAGAAATGTCATCAAAATGCCACTTAAACATGATTTGGCCTTTTGGAGTCTTTCATCACGTCAAACTTTGTGCCAGCGGTCTGCTTTGAATATGACTCAAAATTCAGCTTGGTCTTCTGAAAAGGTCGATCAAAATCTCCTTTTTAAAACAGACCTGAACTTAAGTATAAATCTGAAGAAAGTTCAAGTATATAAAAAAATAATAATAATTTGAAAGGAAACATGCATTATACAATGAAACCTTTAAACATTAAATCATTTTTGTGTATGTAATGTGAATAAAATTGTGCTAATTACAGAATGAATTATTTCAGATTTACAAATTTCTGTGTTTGATGTAATTATTCAGTTTTTATTAACATGCAAAATTGTACAGATCATTAAAGTGACTTGAGGAAGCTGGGATGTTGCAGCTAGGCAACTGACTGAGAACATCTCATATGACTGCTTAATTAAATGTTCATGGTTAAGATTATGCTGCCCACTCTTAGTCACCAACTCCTTCATTTCTGCATTAATTTCTCAATCTGCTCAGTGCTGCATTTGAAACACGTGGAATCTCATGGAAAGGTACATAAATTATACTCTGACTTTGCTGTGCAACAGTATGCTTCTCGTCACCCTCAAATATTGATATTGTCAGAGCAAGTTAGACAAGAATATTGCAAAGCCTAACAATATATTTTTAATCCATAAAATTTATGAATTTATACAAACTGCAATATATCCCTGCAGCAGTTTTTGTGGGTGCTAAAAACATTAAAGATTAAAAATTGAAAGCTGAAACTGTCCAAAAATAGGGATAAAAACGATATAATAATGTGTATAATGCATATAATGGATAATATGTAACCTAACAGAAGTTCACAGTGAATGAAAATAAACCTTGTATTAGTACAATAAAGTTTTCACATTATAGTATCTTTATTTTTTCTTTTGCCGAGGTGCAAGCTCTACTCTTTCTGAAAACCCCATAGTGTTTTTATTTATGTAAAAAAAAAAAAAAAAATCATAGACAGCTTAGTAGTAATATAAATCTCTTACCATGGTTTGAAATGTAAAAAACGGATGTAAAACTACAAAAGTGTCTCATATTTTTTTCATTTTTCTTCGCAGAATTCCAATAAGTTTGATTCTGTAACCATAAAAGGCGCTGCTCCGCAGACTGTTGCCACAAGGCACTGGGGGATGCCATGCTCCTCTTTCCTTTCATAAAGGATAGCCCAATGGATTCTGTGGTTGAGGAGATAAGAATGAAAGCACTGAAGTGCTTTTCTTTAATATGCAGAAAATTCGACCAGCTTTTATCGTGGCTGCAACTCAAGCCGAATTCATGGTGACCCCATTTCTTAATATGAGAGGCCTGTGAGATGCAAATTTTCCAATCTTTCTCTTTCCACTGGGGTCCGTCAGGTCTGCCAGCAGCTGGACATGTGATACTCCACATGGCCAGGAACACTGTGTATGTTTTTGGATCAATCCCCTAATCAAACCCACAAAGACTAGAAGTAGCAAGCAGAAAGGAGTGTAGCAAACTATTGGTTTGATGGAGACTTAATGTGCAGAACTCTTGCTGTGCACAGCTGCATAATGCCATATTAAAATTAGTTTGGTGCCGTGGACTTACATTATAGTACAAGTTTGGCAGTGTGTGCATCTGTCGAGTCTTGTTAATATTCTTTTGCTTTTATAACCATTTACTAAGCTTTAATCTGAATAACAACAATAACATTAATATGTTTTTAAACTTATTTCAAAAGCACTGGCAGTGGAATATTAGGGGAATTTTTACTATACAATTAACTAAACAACTCCTACAATTAAATATATATGTAATTGTTTGAATATGTAATTGTTTGAAGCTTCTTTGCAGAAAAAAAGTCTTATAAAACAGGATGTGGACTATTTTTGAAACACAAGTCAACCTCAGAAGCAACAGATCAGCCCCCCTGGTCATATATCCCATTTTAGCCGCTAAAAGAAAGTGTGAACATATAAGTTGCCGTTTTGATGGACATATTAATAATCGGTTATAATGTTGATGGTGTGTCCCTACCTTAACCCAAGTCAGAGACCCATTTTCTGCCAGCAGAATAAGTCATGCTGAATGAGCCATATACTTGCTGCTGTACTGTGCTATTACTAACTTCAGCTCCTCTAATGTTCTCCATTTCAGCAGCTCCTGCTAATTAGTTTATGCCTGGCAGTTGCCCCTAGCCTGCAGGCACCTTGGCTATATCTCACCTTTTATTTCCCCCCTGATTCTAGACACAATAGTCACTGAAAGTGAGGGATTTCACCCCTCCACTCTTAAGCCCGAGGCTGATGGACTTTGTTCACAACACATAATAGGATCAATCTTCAGTGCCTTCACCGCCTGCGACTCGGTTCATTTAGGAGGCAAACAGGTCTTTTGTTTAAAGTAAAGTAAAATCTGACAAAAATGTATTAAAGCCTCAATTTGGTGTTTTTATATATTTTGGAATTGCATGTGCTTGGGTTTTCTGTTGACAAAGTTCAGAATTAGAGTCATGCAATGAACTGGTATTAAATGAATGCATGTTTATTGTTAGTTGTTAGCTACAGCTGCATTTGTTTTCAGTGCAGCACTCTTACATAGTTTGTACACAGCCACATCTTAAGCAGTTTTGAGTGACTGATGTTACCAGTCAGTCTTTCCAAATGGTTCTGCGTTTCGCTCCGGTGCCTGGCTTCTTTCTGCTATTTATTTATTTTACCAGTTTATTTTTTTTATTTTAAGAACGCCCCGATTGGCAGAGATTATGGAGAGTCAGTGATTCACAGAGATTATAGAAATGTAACTGTGCTTTCCCTGTGCTGCAAGTACTCAATTGGGTCAGATCCTCTTATGAGGAGTTTGCTATTGTGCTGTATCTATTGCTCAAACTGAATAAGGCCATGATGCTAAGCTCTTATTCAACAAAACCAGCTTTTAAAAGTGTGGCGTTGTTTCAGTACCATCGCCATCATATGCAAAACCTTTTTTTTAAAGGTTTTTATGTTATTTTTATTATTATTCATTTTTTAGATCACTTTTTCCCTTATGGGACTTTTTGTAAAAAAATAATAAAATAAAATAAAATAAAAAATAAAAGAACAGTTTTAATATCTTTAATCTTAGAAATACATGTTTCACAAAATATCCTAAATCAAGTGCAGCTGATAGCCTTTCCAGACATAACATTGTATAGTTTGCTCCAACATTTTTATTTTTTATTTTAAATTAATGTTGCTCAACCCCAATGTGCATGCTTCTAATTCAGAGCAACTTAAATGTGGAGCAATTTCAAGTGGCCACAGCTTATAAGTAAACATGCTACTATTTGTTGGGATTGGTCTTAACTTTTCTCATGATCTTTAAAAGCTTATTAACATTCAGTCCTGGGATTCAACTTAAGCTTTCGAGATAAAGAAAAGTGCTATCTAAACTGCTTTGGCAGAGTGATGATGTGATTTGTCTCAGGCTTCGTAATCTTATCTAATTCTTTGCCTTGTGAAACAATTAGCTGTCACTGGAAGTTCTTGTAATATTATTAATTTTTCCTGTGACATTTTCCACACTTACCCCAGAGCACGTGCAGTACTGGCATTATTATATAATTTAGTTACATAGTACTTCTTAAGCAGGGATAACTGCAGGGATATTTTCCTTTTTTTTTCTTCCACATGGTCCATTTTCATTCCAACAAAGCTTCTGCTCATTTCTGTGCTCAATCAAGGTGTGTGCCCTGAGCAGTTGATGTTAGTCATAAATTCTTCTGACTTTATTAGACTGGAAAATGATGAACGATGGAAGACGATGGCACTTGAGCTTTCATTAACTAAATCACTTTCCATACAGAGTGCAACAGTGCACAAAGGTAATTAATTTCCTCAAGAGCAATTATTTTACTGCTTTCAGATAATGACGAGAACTCCTCAAAGTTCTCACAGTTACTTTATGTGATTTTGAGGCAGATTTAGTCCTGAAGTTTCCCTCTGAACACTCATTTTTCATTTTCCTGTAACTGTACTTGCAACCTACTGTGACCCCATATAAATAAAACATAATTGTTAATGTTTTTTTTTTCTCCCCCCACAGAAACATTTTTTTTTTTAAATGATGTATATCACGCTAATTACATTTAGTTCACTTTTCATTTGCAGTTAAGATTTTTGTCTCCAAAATAAATAGTTTTATTTTTAAATTTCCACTTTATTGAAACCTGCTTTTATACTAAGTACTCTATGATCCACTTAAACTCATTAGTCTTGCATCACAAAATTTATGTATCATAATAGTCAAACAAAAAACAAAAACTATTTAATATTATGTGTTTAGCTGTAAAATCATGAATAAGTAATGAATGATAGTCATAATGTGTTTGTATTAATTCAATTGACTGTGAGTCATAGCTAACGTATTTAGATTGTGGAGGAAAGTATAATCCAAACGGGTCTATTGGTCCCATATTAGACATCTTTGCTGGCTAACTTGGTTGTGGAGTTGAGTTGGAAAACTTCCTGTTTCTTTCTAATAAATGCAGCATCAATATGATTAATAGTTGGAGTATATTCAGGTTATATTACCAGTCCTTCAAACTGCCAACAGAACGACACAATTATACCTATCAGTTTAGAGTCTCGTTCTTATCCTTGAATCATGCGCACTGATCTTAATTGGCAAGTGAAGTATCCAGGGTTTCAGATTATGTTCTGCTTTCTTTTGACCTCCACTTTCTTGGAATAATTCCTGTTCCTGGGAAGGTTTTCCGCTGTTGCATGCTTATTGCATTTGTGAGCAAATGATCTCACTGAGGTTCCTTAGAAATGGGTTTTTGAAACTCTTCCCAAGTAATGATATCTTTTCCATCTGTTCCTAAATGGCTTTAGATGAGGACATGGTGTTATTTTTGAGATTGCTTTGCCTGCTTTAAGTTGTCAGACAGGTTTTGTTAGTGGTTTGTTAATTATGTGGTTCTGGCAGTAATCAGAACTGAACAAAACAATCTGATTAATCCTGCATCATTTAAGATCAAGTTAAATCAATATTTTAACACTGAAGGCAGTTTTCACATAGGGTCAGGTTGGTTTGGATATTTTTTCCCCCTCAAATGATAATATAATTTTTAAAAAGCCTGTCTAGTATTATCTTGGTTTTCTTTGCAGTCTGATATAATCGTTTCACTGATTTCAAAAGCTACACACCATGAACAGCCAGCATTAAGGTGGACAATTCTATTTTTTTGCTTTGAAATTATGTCACCTCCAGCAAAAAGGGAGAAAAGTTCTAATATTGCAAATATACATCAGCAGTGATTTCTGCCTCAATTATTGCATATTTTATCAGCTCCTTTTTTTCTTGCATAATAAAACTAAATAAAAACAGATAAATTAAACAGAGCTCCCATTCACTCAGTGCTTCTTCCCAGGAGAAAACAAATGTCCTTGTCTGAGTTAAAGTGTCTAAGTATTTGGCGACCTAAATTTACTGCCAAGGGTGAAAGAAATTTAACAAGATTTTTCTTTTGTGTAGGAATAATAGAATAAAAAAAAAACTGTAATATTTGTTAGTCTTCTGAATCCTAGTCTATATAGAAGCCCATTTCAGCTGGCCTTCCCGTCCATCGATCTGCATTTTTGTACTTCACTATGAAAGGTCCAAGTAGCATCCTCTGCTTTTGTTCACGTGGGTCACAGATTTGTGGCAGGAGTAATGTTTGCAGGAGAAGATTGCCTTGCTCTTTAAAAGAACTGTCCCCATATGCACAGACAAAGGGTCTATTCAGACAAACAGACCACAGGCGAGCCTTCAGTGCTTTTCTTTTTTAACATCCTGTTTTGGATTTCCTGTGCGTCCTGGTTAACCATTCTTGCTGGGTCTTAGTGATTCTCCTTCCGACTGACTGTGTCAGAGAGCGACTGTGCTGGGACTTGAGCTAGGATTTAACAGTTCATTAGCACAATGCCAGAAAAGGCACATTTACAGGTTGGAGTGTAAAAGGTGGTTTTACACATGTGGGCTGGGTGAAATAATTCAGTAGTTTTGTGTTGATGTAGAGCTTTTCCTCGTTTTAACGTAAAAAAAAAAAAGGTCATAGGGATATCAGTCTGAAAGACTTGATCCTTTTCTCTACCTTCCATTGTCTTTTATTCCTACGCCGAAGCCATGCCTTTTGGCATTGGTTCTCTCTTATAATTTATTCTCATTATTTATTTAAAGCGCAACTACATTCTTGTCACACCAGCATTCCACAAATGTCCACCTGTCATTTCCCTGTTTTATCTCAACTGGAGGCGATCCCACACATCCCTTACGTTTAAATGATTCAGTTGTTCCTTTTGTGTCTTCTTCCTCACCTTCATTCCATTTCAGGGCTAGGAGTACGATCAGCATGATTTTTTTCTTTTTTTTTTTTTGACTGTTCTTCTTTAAAAATGTAAAATATATACCTGGCTGATTTTTTATTTTTATTTTTTATATAAAACATGGAGAGGACATAGGGTCCTGAAAACAAAAGTGTTTTTTCTAACATTATTTCCTCTATCTGTTTTTCTGTGTGCCTGTCAGTTACTGTAGTCAGGTTAAGGTTAAGTATTATTTCAATCTTAGTCTGTAAAATGAAACAATTCACTCATTTAATTTCCATACACACTTCATCCTGGTCGGGTGTGATGGCACTGGGAACCTGTCCAGGTTGTCCTATGGTGAAGCCAGGGTAAACCTTGGACATGTTCCCAGTCTATCACCAGGACAACAAAGAGACAAATAACCATGCACATCCACTGCTAAGGTCAGAATAACTTCCCTAATTAACCCAGAACACATGTTGTTGAGCTCTGGAAGAAAGCCAAAGTGTCCAAAGTAAAAGTGATAAATGCTGTAGAAAATATTTAATCTCGAATGCCTGTCAAGCAGCGTGGAGCATCATGCTTCAGGTTAAGATTGCTAACTGCCACCCTTTTTCTAAACTGCAGTAAAAGGAAAACAGAATATCACTGTGCTGCAGTTACAGCTAATATTTGGTCAATTTGTTGTGTGTTTTTTTTTTTTTTTGGTTTTTTTGTTTGATGAATATGTTGAAGCTTATAATTACAAAATTATTAAAATGAAGCACACAAGGTTGAGTTTAACTGCACTACCTAATACAAACTAGGGCTGCACATTATCAGAAAAACACATGCTGTGTATTTTTGTCATGATTATGATACAATTTGCTTTAAAAAAGAAATCTCGTGCATACAGTGTTATAGTCTGTCGGTTTAAAATGTCTAATGAATTAACTTAGCTTAAAAAGCCAAATGAATGATAATCTAAACCACCGCTGTATCACATCATTACGTTTGTTTACCGCAGTGAGATGTCAGCGACTGACAAGAGTCGACTCTTCTGCAACATTTCATTGGGATGCAACAAAATAATAATTTTGCTATAGGAATAGGTTTTCTGCTCAACATTTTGCTGTGCAAATAATTTGTTACAGAGTCCAGGTAGAAACAGAACTGTATGGATGCAACTCACAGCACCAGACTTGGTCAAATTGTTGAAATTGGCAATCATTACCTGCCTTCAGGGAGCCTCTTTAGCATTCAGTAGCTGTTATTTTGTCCACGTGGCTCCTCTGCATCTATCAAAAAGGGACATAACAAAGCAAAGCCAAACAGGACCCTACTGGTATATTCCACAGATTTTTCATATGCAGTAGGTAAATGTATTTCTTCTAACGTATATAGTTTTTGCATTCAAAGGAATTATACGTTCAGATTTTAATGAGGACAGTTACGTATAAATTAGCGCATCTGTGTGGCTTCTCTGTGATAGTACATCAGTAAATTGAAATGCTGTTTCTTAAATTTAAGGTTATTTGTGTGTGAAACCTTTCTCGTATCCTTATCTGCTGTGGACTTCAAATCAGCATGCAAATATGTATAAAAGCAACTGCCTTAAATATATTCTCTTACAAGTACAGAACCTGATGGTGAATTAGGGTATTAATCTGGTCCTTTGAACGCTGAAAATGCTGAACAGAGAACAGGTTTTGCTTTGACAAGCTGGTTGTGCTTCTTTCTGTCTAAAAGTCTTTTATCCTAAGCAAATATGCGACCCGTGGTCTCGGCCGCTATCAGAGATTGCCGTGTACAGCTACAGTAGACTCATTTCTTTGAGACAGGAGAACACCATGCTTCTCTCTTTTTTTTTTTTTTTTTTTTTTTTTTTTTTTCTCCTTTAACATAAAAAAAATCCTACCCCCCACCTTTTTGTCTTTA
>NW_015114488.1:13092-68932 GCF_001443285.1 Poecilia latipinna
CAATAAATCTTTTTTTTTTGAGAAGGGAAAACCCCTTTTTTCTTTTTTTTTTTTTTTTTTTTTTTTTTGTCTGTCAGCTCTCAGCATAAAATAAATCCTACCCTCAACCTTTTGTGCATAGATTTCAGGGTAGATTCACTTAGCTGTCAGAAAACAACAGTTTTTCTTTTAGTTTTCTTTTTTCGTTTTTTTTTTTAGAGGCAGGGGCTGCTGCAACTTTACTTTTAAAGATGTTTTAAATGAGCTGTCACAGTGTGATTGATGTTCTTCGAGAGGCTGGCCTCCTGCTCCTCTATATTCAACAGCAGCGGGCTTTAATTATGAGCCTCGTTTATTGATGCTGTCAGCTTTAGTGTGATATGCATCATGCATGTGGTAGGAAGGGAGTTTGCCACCTGGTCGCTAGCTCTGTGCTCTGTCTCCCAGCACACAATGTCTGCGAAAATGCATTGTCATCAATGTGCAGTGATATTACTCTGGGATCAAGGCTTTTGGTGCTCTCATTTATGGAATAAAGTGAATTTGATCATGAGAAATGAGAAATAATACAAAACCTGCCGTTCAGTTTAATCAATGCCTATCCCTTTTCTTTTCTGGTGCAAAACAAACAAACAAAAAAAACTGCAGAAGATGCAGATTTTAACACATTTAATACCACATCCACACTAATTCTAAAGCATTTTTTTTTTGCAAAAGGACTAGAGAAAAAGATTCACTGCAGGACGTGTGCAGGCTCTGCTGTAATGTTCGGGGAGGCGGTTCGTGTCAGAGTTACATGCCACGAAGATGCTTTTCGGCACTTTCAGCAACAGAAAAAGTGAAAACATGGTCAGAAGATGAAGGGATCACAAGCTCACAAAGTTACACACTGTTTACTGTGAAACAGAACTTCACTATCAACACAAAATATTCAGTATAAACAACTCAAGGCTCCTGTCAGTACAAGTGTTTTAAAAAGAAAACTGTCTGGTTCAGGGAACGAGCGGGAGCCTGTGCTGTCCTACATTGTGATAAAAACCTAAGTGTGTGCATAGGTCAGTGAAAAGGTGAACGATACCACAGTGAGCGCAGAGCTGGCTGTGTCAGAGTGTGTTTTTCTCTGTTTCAACAAATCTAGTACTCCATGTTCCGTCAGTCTAAACTCCCAACAGACATTTTCATGAACTTGCTTCTTTGTCCTTTTTGGATCTTTGTGGGGATTGAGTGATCCTGAACGATAAAACAAATGCTAAGGTTTTCAGAATACTGTCTGAATACCGAGGAAGAGCTACAACACATAAGGTGACTATCCTCCACAGTCATCTGAGAAAGCAATAATATTGAAATTAAGTAGTTGTATCACATTCAAGGTGATTTTTTTTTTCATATTTTATAATCATCCTCTATTACCAAAATTATCTAAACCCTGTACCTCACCTTTGCTTTGCTGTTTTTATTGAAAACCTTTTGCTTATGTCCTTGACTATTTTAAGTTATTTGCCACCTTTGTGATCTCTTGTACGATAATTTGTCCAGACTGTTTGAATTCTGGCACCTGCTTTTACTTTTTTTTTTTTTGTTTGTTTGTTTCATTCGTCACTACCGGGTGGTCCTTTTAATTATAGATACGGGTGGGCTCCACTGACTAATACCGTCTTCCACATCCTGCCTCATTAGGATATGTTAATTCATGTCATAATTAGGTCCCTGCTGTCACGTCTTTCCTTAATTGATGATTGTGAATCATCAACACCAACAGGGATACAAATGAAAACAGATGTTTCTGAATTTTAAACAAATCAGGCAAGTAAACTGCGCAGAATGTTCAAATAGCAAGCATAACACAAATTACTCTTTATTTATCTACATGTTAACGTTTTGGAGGAGTTCAAATAGCACATTGAACCTATTATGACCAAGGCTTTTCTTATGCTACTGATGGTGATGTTTATTGCAGAAAGACAACAAAATATATAAAAACTATTTGTTTTAATTCCTCTGTTTGCATCAACATCCTGGATGTTAACAAGACTTGCACTGCATAGCAAACTGTTAAGCAATACAGAGCCATTGGTCTACTGAAGAAAGTGAAAAAAGAAAATCTGGTAACACTTTATTTGAAGGGTGTGCATAAGACTGACATGACACTGTTATAAACATGACATAACATCTGTCATGAACATAAAGAAGTCTTTATGAATGTTTGACAGTTGTCATGAAGTGTCATTCGGTAAATAATGACACTTAATGCAAAGTTGGCATTTTTAATAGACTTTCAATGCAACTTTTAGAACAACTTTGCATAAATAAATGATACATTATTTCTTTCTTTCAGAGAAGCAATGTCTTTTAGTTTTTGTATTGACAGCTAAAATTGTATTTTACTTTTAAAAAGAGACACAATTACCAGTGCATAACTTATGAAATTTAGTAATATTTGCTTTGTACAATAATTACCCACTAGCCATTCGAGCCTCTTGGACCATTAATTGAAAATTGCTCTTAATTACCCATACTTGCATTGAGAGTTTCTATCGCTTTAGGCCAGAAGAAATGAGTGACTGCCTTTTTAAAGAGGGCGAAGTAAAATTAATGGGTGAGGGCGTGTTTTCTTTTGTGGATAAAGTGTTATTATCAGTGCAACAAAAAGGTCACCTTTATTAATCATAATAATTATTTACAGTAATTAGGACAGATATCAAAGGAGCACTGTGCACGGTTCCCAGAGAAAATGGATTCTTCACGCTCAGAATTACTTCAAGGGTATGAATACACTGCGTTTATTTTACATGCAACAGGAAAATTATGAGGTCCAGTCTCAATTATGATTGCCACTTACACAAAGACTCATTTTACCACACCTTTTATGGATTCTTTTATTAGAAAAGTAAGGAGCTGAAGTATCAGAACGATTCAAGCTGATGAGAAGAATACTAACAGCAAAATTGATGTGGCAACTAAAAAGAAAAAAAAAATCTCTGAAGAACATATCAAGCATCCATACATAGCAATAATGTGGAAATAAAATTATATTATTATTTGCAGACTTATTGACCTTCAACTTTATTTAGAAATTCACTTTTTCTTTTGTTTTTTTTGTTTTTTTTATGTTAAAACAATTTACATAAGTGCAGTTCAAAGTCTACACTCAATAAAATATTCTGGATTTTGTTATTGAAATAATTTTAGAACATGTTGTTAATATATACTAATATTGCAAATTTTATTGCAATATTAGTAATATTTTATTGAACAACATCCTGAAATAAATGAAGATATATAAGCAGTGACCAAGCAAAGGTTGCCTTGATGTAGAGATCCTACATATGAAAACTGGTTCCTCTTTTCCCACTCTCCCCTATATTTGTTTCACAGAACCGACGTTCCAAAAACGAAAAGCCTCTTATCTGCATACCCTCACTTATTTGATGATATTATACTGTTCAACCACCATACATTTCAGCCTTTGATTTATACAACCTTCTTTACTCAGGAGATTTAGGGGGGAATTATTTTCTAATGTATTGTCAGTGAGAATAAAGCCCTCTATTGACATGTCTCCAATTATTAACACCCAGAAGGCTGAGCAGCTGAATGTTATCCAAGGTCAATACTTCTGAATGGTAATTCCTTTGCAAAATATGTACTTTGGCCTGTGGAAAGCAAATCACTCTGCATGAGTTGGAAAGCTTTTGCTGCCATTTGAAACTATCAGCACTGTGTGTTTTCCAGGTAACAAGCCTTGACGGCAAACATGACCAGAAATAATAATAATAAAAATCAGCAAACATTTATACGGTTGAGGGTGTCATTTTAGTGCAGTGTCTATAATAATTTAAAATGTCGTTTGACAATTGCTGGTTCTGATTTATAATTTCAGAAGACACATTTCCAACATTTGATTGTCTTTGCAGATTTTGCATTAAAATCTTGGAGTGGGCTGTTAAAGCAGTCAATAAACCGAATAAGACTTGGCAGAAGTACAATACGCATACAAATTGAATAACCGAAGGGCAACTTTTATTGCTTTCTACAATTCTGCATTGTCTGTAAAGTGACAAATAACTCTATTACACTTTACAGTGTGACACATTACACGTGCAGCCTGCAGAGCCAATGAGCTTTTGCGATGCCATGTTCCTTTCCTATCTTTAGAGCCGTTTAAATGGTAACAAGGGTAGAATTTTACGTTCCCAATACACAGGGGGTTACATGTCCTTGATTCGGATCTAATTGAAAAAATGGAATGAAAAAAGGCCCTGCGGGCTGTTAATATTTAAACTAATGTTGGTGTAATGGCAGGTCATTCAGCTGCAAAGAAAGTAGAATGAATGACTGGGGAATAGTCGCTTTGCTGTTGTAGGTGTGGGACATGCTGTGCCAATTCAGCCCAAAGAAAAGAGAAAAGGAAAATTTTATCAAAAGGAATGTTCAGATGATCATTTTAGTGCAGTCTTCATAACAGCGTTGTGAGTGGAATCCTTTGGTCAAATTAGCGTACAACTTTTTTTTCTTTTTTTTTTTTTCTCAACATTCACGCTTGAGGTTTAGGACTTTGTAGAACATGACAAGAGCAGTTAAATATCTAAAACATTTCAAGTATTTCAAGTGAACACAGCTTTCATGAAGTGTTTGGATTAGCCCTCTTGGTGTGGCCGGCGGGTCATTTTAAACATGCTGCTCCTCAGACACTCTCACTCACTTGTGCTTCAGCATTTAGTTCGCTTTCACAGAGACAGTTAGATCCACAGCAATTTAAATCCATGAAACAATTATATGAAGATTTTCTTTTTCTTTTTTTTTTTCTTTTTTTTTTTTGTTCTGTGTTATGAAGCTTTTATAAGGAATTGGATTTTGTTTGGGAAGATATGCTAGTGCCATTTGTTGTTCGTAAAAATGAAAATAACTAAAGAAATTGTTGTTTGCCTGTTAATTTAATTGATTTTATCTTAATTTAAAGTGCATTGTAAGTGCCCTAATTAAATATAGCAGTTAATGACAACATTATTTTACCAAAAAATGTTATACTTGACGATTATTTCTTTTACAATTTAATCATGCTGGGAGGCATGTTTACTCAATCAGACATGACCAACATTTCAGGTCAAGACTGCTATTATTTACAGAGTGTAGAAATGTCAGCCAGGCAGCCAGGAGAAGAGCTCCTCTGATGGTTTATTAGCAAGCCTGACACGCGAAACATTTGCAGCGTGTTTGTTTACAAGGATGGGTGGGGGAATGTTTGACATTTGTGCTTGGAGAAATGTGTTATGATCTTCCCAACATTTACGCCTTTTTGCTTAGGAACATGGGATCCTATTAGCCAGGCTTCAGTGAGACTCCCCTGTTAATTCTCTCTTTTTTTTTTCCTTTCTTCTTTTCTTTGTTGGCTGATTTAATACTCAGGAGAGCAAGAGCTCACATGGAAGAAAGCAACGTAAGCAGATGTGACAAAGAAAATGGTATAATTTAGTTTAAAGTGTTTAAATAGTATTGTCACTCTTGAGCATTTTGGCACGTATGCCTGAAGTCGTTGAAGATAAATGATTCCAATTTGCTTTTTAAAAACCGAGTTCATAGTTTGAACAGGGAAATGCTTAATGTTTTAGGATGCAGGTAGTGATGCCAGGCTGTGCAGTTCAACAGAAGAGATAATGCAGGTCTCTGGTGATGCTGATTGTGGTAGAAAGCTTTTAAAACACATTGTGTGGAGATGGTGTAACATTAGGCCACGCAAGATGCCCACACTGATCTATTTTTTTTTTTTTGTTCCTTTGTTTAAAGCACCCACAACTAGATTAGTATTAGATATAAACAAGAAAAACAACAAGGTGATATGGCCTGATGAATCATATTTTCTGTAGCAGCATGGTGATGGCCAGGTTTATATAAAAAAAAAATATATATATATGGCTGAGATGTAATATGGAGAGAAGTCACGTTGTCAGGGCAAATGTGATGCTTTCCATTATGTACTGCAGGGAAAACTTAGGTCTTGATTTCTTTATGCACATGTCACATTTACAAGAACTCCCTCCACACAATAAACAGCTGAGGCACATTGATTGAACACATAGAAGTGTCCAAGCATAAATGTACTTGAAGTTTCTTAAAAAAATGTCTTGTAGATTGTACATTGAGACAACTGCTAAAACTACTGAATGTGCATGTTAAATGATATAATCATAATCAAAATGTACAATATATTGTCTCAAGCCTTGGTTCTCAGTTCATCTTTGTTGGTTATGCTGAATTGTTGTCATTTCTTGAGAGAGCCAATTTATCTCTTGCCAGATTTAATTATGTCAGTCTCATAGTTGAGGTTAAATATATTTCCAGTATTTTAGCAAGAGTGACACAAATGACTAAGACAGAGGACATTCTCGTACAAGATTTATTTGAAACAAATTGAAGTGAATTTAAGCCAGTTTAAAAGTGCCTGTCAAAAAAAGACAGTTCATTTGACGAATGAGGTTAAAATGAATCTAACCAACCTCCAGTAAAACAACTAAAAAAATAAAAAATAAAAATGAGTCAGTCCTAAAAGACTGTCTTGACTCTTATTGCTTCACCAACAAATAGAAAAATGTATTTCTATACATTTTCTTTTCATTTTTACAGTATGTTTATTCAGCCATTGGCTTTCTTGACTGTACAATAAACAGTGCTGCATTTACTTGCTTGATCCCCTCGTCAGAATAGTTCTCCATGATTGTAGTGGCCTCTTCTAGGAGCAAAAATGTGCCCTGCCACACTGCAAAAATGATTAATGGATGGTTTTAGCAACACTTGCAGTGAGTTCAAAATGATTGCTGAGCCTCCAAATTTCAAACACTGAACCAACTCAGTATTTACTCCTTTATGATTATATATTGAAAAATCAAGTTTATACATGTTTTCAACAAGCTCAAATCTCTGGCAAACATAATGATTAAAAGAAAGCAGATGGACTTCTTTCTTAAAAAAAAATGTTATACTGGAGTCCTCAAGTGATTCAAAGAAAATAAAGCCCCAATTCAACATTATTCAGTTCTAAATTCTTGCCTAAAAGTCTCTGTTTTAAAGTAAAATTATTGCATCTGGGAACAATGGTGGGCACTCGGGATGATAATGTATACTGGTGTCCGCATCCAAAACTTATGAATATTTTGTTTCAGTGTGCAATCAGAACCTTTACATTAATCATTCATGGTTCTTGTGGCCCATTATTTCTGCTTTTAAATTATTAATGCTCTGCACTGACTTTCACATAATCAAGTACCTATATTTGGCTGCTTTATATTGCTACTGTAGATGCAGGCAGGATCATAAAAGATGCCATTAAGTGAAATAATAGGCCAGGAAAGTAGCTTTAGTGGATTCTACTCATGCACCTATTTTTAAGTTAAACAGGTGATGTAAATATCTGATTAATGAGCTAAATGCCTTTTTCATCTCTACCCCCTCTTCCCAAACCCTTTATCCATCTAGAGTTTTTCTTGGAGCTGTTGGACAACTCTGAAAAATCTCTCAACAGTATGTTTACAAGGACATACGGGAAGCTGTATGTGCAGAACTCTGAGGTGTTCCAGGACCTATTCACTGAACTAAAGCGCTATTACACGGGGGGCAACGTCAACTTGGAGGAGATGTTGAATGACTTCTGGTCCAGGCTGCTGGAACGCATGTTCCAGTTGCTTAACTCCCAGTATCACTTCACAGACGACTACCTGGAGTGTGTCACCAAATACACAGATCAGCTAAAGCCCTTTGGAGACGTGCCCAGGAAGCTGAAAGCTCAGGTCACCAGAGCATTCATTGCTGCACGGACATTTGTCCAAGGGCTAACGGTGGGTCGTGAGGTTGCCAACAGGGTCGCCAAGGTGAGAAAAAAATTTACATCTCCTAGCTACTGTAAATGTTTTGTGTTTTTTTTTTTTTTTTTTTTTTTTTTCTGCTTAAAATCTTCTGCTGTTTTCTAATGTATTGTTTTCAATTGACCTGAAGTTTATTCTGCTTAAGTTATTTTAACTCAATGTTTTTTGCACTCTACGGGCTGAGGTCATTTTCTACATGATGGTTTGAACTGACATGTCTAAATAAAGGTTTGTTTATTTATTGTGACTTTAGCTTTTAGCATTCAGTAAGACTAGTGGAGACTGTTGTGTGACACATGACAATTAAGTGCAGAGAGTGATGCTTACTCTCTTAGAGAAGACCAGTGATGCCAACACAAACACTTTAATTCTTTTTTTTTTCTTTGAGTAGAATAAATACCAGCTAAGAAAACAGATCATGTAAAGAGAAACCACAAACTGAGACACAGGTTGATCTATGCTTTAAGCTAAAGTGCATATAGTTAAAATATGATCCCAATAATTGTCAGGAAGATCTTTTCAGCTGCTGTAGATGCTGCTAAGACTAAATACAATGGACACTTGCAAATAAATGAGGGAGGTATTCAAATTCTCTTTTCTCAAGTATCATACATTGAACCACCTTCTCTCTCTGACGCTCTCTACAACACACTTGTCTTCCTCTTCTTTGCTCTTTATGTTACACTCCTTTAAAATCAGCTTTTATCTTATTAAGAGGTAAAAATGAAATGTTTTTGAGCGCTTCAGATCGTCAGATGTGGGTGGCCTATTTTCTATATGTAGAATTATCTCCACATAATTTGCTGTACAAAAACCTCAGAATCACCCACAGAGAGCAAAGCTTTGTAAAAAAGAGATTAAAGTGCATATCCAATGAGATTTCTTTCCTCCAAAACACTCATTGTTTTAAAATAAGCACAGAATTCCTGACATGGTATATCTGGTATGTCTATAGCTACTCATACTACATACACCAATGAGGCAAAACATAATGACCACTGACAGATAAAATGGATAACACTGAAAATCTGTTAATCATGGTAGCTGTTATTCGGTGTAATATATTAGGAAGCAAGGAGATATTTTGTTTTCATAATAGATGTTTTAGAAGTAAAAAGACGTGTGAAAATTCACAAAAGACCAAATTGTAATGACTAAATGACTTGGTAAGAGAATCTTCTAAGCTTATTTAGTTTTAAAGCTGTCTCCAATCAGCAGATGCAATAAAGTTTTGACTGCCTCTTGGCTCCAAGCCCACTCTGTATTTCAATGCAAAAGGGGGAATAAAATAAAGAGAAGAGAATAACAGACAAAACTACGAACCAGAGTAAAAGTGCAAAGAGGTAAATTAGATGTAAAATTTGAAAAAGACATTAGTTTAAATTTGGTGGAAAAACCTTTGAGCTGAAGATAGACAGATGTTTAATAAGCATGAAAACATTTCTAAAGTTGAGACTTGGTTCTTTGTGGTAGAATTGAATAGACAGGATTCCATAGATGTGTAATAAAGGCCAGAGTGAGAAAAACTCTTTGGTTAAATTCTTAATATTACAATCGGCATAATAAAAAGTAAAAAGCCTCACAGGCCTTACAGAGAATTCATGCATTACACTGCATATCTTATACCAAGACATTTGTGATTTAAGCAACTTTTAAACACATAGGAACCTTAACTTTCATTTCTATATTTTAATGCTGTGTTGTGTTTTGCATGCCCATCCCTATTTATAGTTGTGCTAGTTGCTTGTTATTGTAAAAAATTAAAAAGCCATTAGATTTTTTTCTAAACCTCTGCCATAAATGATCTCTCATTTTTTGATAATCTTCAACGCTCTTTTGTCCTACTACTGAGCTGCTATTAACTTCATTGACTGTGAAAAGTTGAGAAAAATGAATTTACACTGGACACCTCCACACTCACCACCTGCTACGACTAAGACCCACTGCAATTCTGAATCAGGTGTATCCTCATCAATTATTAGGTGCTTCCAGGAAGCAGTGTGGTACTGTAGAAAATTGTCAGACAGATGGACCTCCAGCAAATTCAGCATGAGAAGTTGACTGACACGAAAGAGTCATCTTTTCCACATAGCCAGTCTTTGTCATGTCATTAAAAATACATTCCATATCTCCTGGAACACATGAAATTTAGTTCGTGGTTGAAAATACCACCAAAGTACTTGAAACCTCCATTGAAAGGCAATGAGATTTTTTTTTTTATGTCCTTCACAGACATATGTGACGTGTCATGAAAAAAGTAGGAACCTGTCACCTGAGCAGAAATTGAGCATAAAGATAAAATATATATAAAGAAAAATGATAAAAATTTGAGGAAATAGTGATTTATTTATTTATTTATTTATTTATTTTTTTTTTTTGCAAAATATGTTAGTTGGATTCATGAAAAAAAAAAACACTCTGTACTTTAAGATTATGTTTTGGATGTTTTAAAAAAGAAATATTAACTTTGTGTTTGAATTCAGCTTTTTCATGGAGTAAATCCGAACTGTTTTGGGAGTGCAGGAAACGTCTTCTTCATTTTATTATTGATTTCTATGTGTTTGACATCATTAAAAAACTTAAAATCCACACTTTCGGAATATGTGAGTAACTCAAAACACTTGTGAGATATTGTTTTCTTCTGGTTTTGTCATGGCCAGTCACAAATGAGAATTGCTAATTTACTGTAATTTCATAATGCAGTGCTTGGCATATGACCTCATCTTGGATCTTAGTGAGTAAATTAAATAATTTTTATCATCATTTTTTGTGAAAAAGTACATATTACAATTAGACAGTGGTGGAATCAAATAAATGCCAATTTAGATCTTGATCATTTATTCATTAGGTAAGCAGAAAGAAGTATTTTTGTAAACATGTAGAGTCAAATTATGTCTGGGGTTACAGCTGAAACTGGTTAGACGAGACTAAAACTGATATTTCTGACAATTAAAACTCCTGGCTGGGAAACAAAGGATAAATAAGTTTGCAAGTACCTAATACCCATTAAATGGGTTGAAGGATATGCTGTGGGCCAATTTTATTGTCATGCTCTGGAAACCTATTTACACTGAATATAGTGCTCATTATAAAACCATTATTTTAAAAATTAAACCAGGTGGACTTGGCCATGAATACATTCAAATTAAAGGCTGATTTTGATTTTAATATACATTTTTAATCAGTCTTGGAATACACTAAAGCTTTTACAGAGCTTCACTACAAGTGTTAATAAGCTCCAAAGTTTTTTTTTTTTTTTTTTTTTTTTTTTTTTAATCTTTATTTTATCAGTTTTGGGTATAAAAACTATCTGGGTTTATGGGGGGGGGGGTAGAAGAGACAGCTCAATGTTATTGTAAAAATAAAACAATATTTACAAAATGAAGTGGAGATAAATCTTAAGCTTTTTTTATATATCATTATTTTCATTACTACCATGGGAAAAGACTAATTGTGCTTCTTATCAAGACAGTAGTGGAGAAATACAGTGAAACATGCGGTTATCCTTATCGCCTTTATGTGGAGTCATTTGCTTTTACTTAAATTACTTTTTTTAGTGCATGAATCATAATGGATACAGAGTGCTTTTCACATTAAAGATTGTCAGAGTATATACATTTAGGTAATTTCTTTCCCGGAAATTAGGCTATACTAAATGTGACATCAAAAGATGAGGCTATGGTATGCTGAGCGAATGTGAAGAATTTCAATTTCCTTTTGATTTTGTCCGAAAGGTAAAAAAGAACAATGTCCTTGACTAAGAGACCGCAAAATGAAGAACTGTCTAAGAAAAGGTATTTTCATCTTTCTGAAATATGTAGAGATGTAATGTGGTGTGTCGAATACCATGCACTACCCGGTTTGTTTGACCCCAACAAGTCATCATTAAGGTTTAATCCCAACAGTCTCAACTCAAACTGAACAAGTCAAAATGACAAAATGTTTATTTCCCCCTTCCCCTTGAAATGGCTGCTTTTAACCATCTGTCATTTCAGTTCTTCACATTACTTTGGAACAGAAGGATGCGCTGACAATGATGAGCCATACATAATTACTGCTAGTAGACAGCTCTCTGTGTACTAAAGCCAAAATAGGAGAGATATCCTTCCATAAAATGGGATTTCACTCATCTTGCACTGAACAGTTTCCTGAACCTTGATCCTGGATTAAGAGGAGGATCTCTCTGGCTTACAGTTTATGATGACCATTAAGAGTTTTATCCTGGATGTACTTAAAACACAGTCCAGCCACATTAGGACCTGCTCAGAGTAGATTGCAGGGATTTGGACCCTTTGAACGATTTAAAGTTCAGGCATTTAGAGCACTTATCGTTCACTCTCCATGCACATGGGAAGTTGGCCTAGTCTTGTGCGCATGTTTAGTCATGATGATGGAGGCGAGAGGGATATTTTGCACAGAGGGATTTGTTTTCCCTGACGGCTTATGGTGCACGTTGATCTCATTATACACTCATTTTCAAGCACAAACTGTCAGACGATGTCAAATTAAGCTTCAAGGCAATTTCTAATCTTTACACATTTACCTATGAATATTGTGCTTACAGATCCGTTTGTTGGCATGTGAGAAACATCATCATCGGGTTAGTGCGGTTTCCACAATGTTCCTTGATGTTTCATTTGGCTTTTTCTGAAACTACTTCTAGGCTAGAATAGCAACGTGCATTTAGCACTCAGCTGTGGTGTTGGCTTCACAGATGCATTATGGACTGCCAATATGTTTGCGCTTCAATTTAAACTAAGGGAATCCACTTAATGAAATCCACTTAAACTAAACTTTAAAATTAAATATGTTCATTTGTTTTACTTTGATTTGTTTAAGGAAAAAGCTGAAGCAGATGATGAATCACTGCTGCCTATAGATTATACACATACAATATTTCCAAAGGTATTGGCTCTCCTTGAAAATTTCTTTAGTTGCTTCATGATTTCTGTGCCCACAGGTGTTTACGCTTCTGCACCTAGACATGCAGACGGTTTCTACAAACTCTGGTGAAAGAATGGGTTGCTCTCAGACGCTCAGTGCATCACAGTGTGGCACCATGATAAGATGCCATCTGTGCAATAAGTCCAGTCATGAAATTACCTCGCTGCTAGATATCTGACAGTAAGTCTCTGGTGTTGTATAACCAGCCATGTGCCAGTTCAGCCATGAACATTTTTTTTTTCTTTAATTCAGCCAGATAGAAAGGATTTGATTCATTTTCATCGTTCACCACACAAATATTTTGGACTATAGGTTCACAGTTCCAGCTTGAACTTCTTCTTGTTTTTATCATATTTTGTCTGATATAAATTTGCTGCAACTCAAACATTAACATATACGGGTCATGCTATTGTCTGGCCTGCATTTTATTCTCTCCTCTTTTCTTTTCTTACATTATCGGCATTTTGCATGACTGATTTCCCAAAGCAGCTGCCTTTATTTAATATCACTTTAGGTATTTAACAACAGAGGTCCTCACAAATCTGAACTGCATTTTGCAACAACACTCAGGAAACAACTAACATTTTCTCTGCCTCGAGGGAAGTCGCTGTTTCTCTCTCTCCATGAAATATCCAAAGTTTGGACTAACAATCCAGTGTAAATATTTCATTAGCTCCGAACAGAGCATTGCTAAATGACACTGCTTAAAAATATTATTGTTCTGTTCATGGTTTTCAAAGATTTGTGCTCAACCCATGAACATGTTTATTGGAACGTCACTGACTCTGCAGGCACTTGACTTGTTTTCCATTTCTGTAGACATCTGCCCACCCACTGCAGTTCATGGTAATTTTACAGGAGCTGTGAGAATCCCCACAGTTTAGGTTTGGATGGCCTTTTTACCCAAACTTTTTTAAAAATATTTTTTTTTTTTTTTTTTTTTTTTTTGTTTGAAAGTTGTAACAGGTATCTGTTTGAGCAGCACACTGTGCTTGAATCAAAGAAAATTGCTGGGATGCTTTGATACACCCCCAGACCTACTGCAAACCAGAATTGGTCTCCTCAGCACCTGCTTCACAGCAGCAGTGAAAACATCATTGTGTTCTTTCCACTGACTGCAGAGGCAGACAGAGCAGGATCCTCACAGATATCTCCTTCAGCTCTTCCTCAGTGACCAGTACAAGAAGTGAGTCAACACCTTGAAGTGAAGGACTAGTGAAGAAGCCTTCACTAACAATAGGATCTCCAAAGGCCTCTTTGACAACTTACTGATATTTTATCGGGATTCCTTGGAGTCAACAGTCAGAGCACCAGGAACACACACTGCAAGTAGCATGACTTACAGACAGAAAGACAGACAGACAGTCAACTGATCATGAGAAATTAAAATATTTTTTATATTAATCCCAAAAAATTTATATTTTTATATTATTTTTTATATTAAAACAAGGGAAATTATATAATTATAATTGCTGCTGATGAAAAACTCAAAAATAAGATCAAATTTAGTTTTTCGAGTGATATCTAGCAAAGGGACACACCAGTATGCAAAACAAAAGTAATTAATAGTTTAAACATCATAAAAAGACAAATTACATTAGAAAAACATACAAGAACAGGGAATAAGATTAAGACTTCTTAGAGTTTTAAGAATATTCTTCGCATTAACTATTTTTAAGAAGAATTTTAAACTCATTCATGACAATGTGATGTCGGAGTTACGACTTTTTGAAATTATTAGTTAGGGTCAGGTTAGATGCAGCGTAAGGAAAAGAAAAAAAAAACTTTTCTACCAACTTCTGTCCACATTTTGAAAACACTGAAGAGGGGCTGATCATTAGCAGGGAAAAACAAGCAGTCATGGTCTCTAATTGGGAATTTTAGACTGAAAACCATTAAATCTAATTGTTTTAAGTCTGTTTTTTTTATCAAAATGTCTTCCGTTTGGAAAACATTACAGCTGTTTGTTAAACCATTTAAGGCTGTTAAATGGTTTAACAAGCTTTGAACCATTTAAAGCTTGTTGCGTAGCTTTAAATGGTTAAAGCCACATAAAAAGATGCCCACAGGAATTTGAGAAATTTGAGCTTTAATTATTAAATTGACAACTTAAACTCATTCCTACATAGTTTGGTACTCGCATTCGACTTTTTTTGTTGTTTTTTTGCCAGATTTTTCAGGGCAGATTAAATGACCTCTTGCATAGTTCATGTTTGTCACCTAGGGCCCACTGATACAGATGCACCAGACGAACTCCCCCCTTCTTTCCATGTCTCTCTTTTTGACTGCCTACTTCCCTCTTGATGGCTCACAGCTCACACAGCTTGCAGGGGATAAGGCCTCAGCCACGTTGCTGTGATGGCAGATGGCAACTGGCTCAAAAAGGTTGGCACGTCATCGGGAAATGTGCTGCGCCAAAGATGTCCTTTTTAATTAAAAGATTTTGATCTGTGGTGAACTGCAGGATGTTCGGGAAAAATGAAAGACAGCATGTGGTCTGGAATTGAAGAAAATGATATGAAATGATAATGAAAGGGGAAAAAAAACGTGCTCTATGTGCCTCTATACAGTGCATGGTAGATTCTGTTTCAAAACTGAAAATTCAGGAAGTTACAGATCCAGTCAGCTTGATGCTGAGTGGGAGGACATTTTGAACCAAAGAAAAAGATGAAGAAATTGTCAGAAATTGAGGAAAATATAACATGAACGTATTCCCCCCCCACACCCCCATGTGATTTATCCACTTGTGAAAATATGTCAGTTCATCTGACTGAAACTGCCTAGTGCACTCTCATGAATTCATTTTTTTTGCACCTTGATTTAAAGTGTATGGCACCACATCTTTATTTAACAACCACTTAGAGGAAACTGTCAGTGCTGGTGTTGTGACATTTGTCCAGAGCTTTCTTGGCAGCCACGAGAGACGTGTTTGCCACTGACATTCAGGCTGGGCTGCAGACCTTTAGAGTCAGATGGACATAGGGTGAGTGCTGCGCTTTAATCCAGGAGACACCACAGCAGATGGATAACAATGCAGTGTATGACGGCGCTGTGACCCACCAGAGAAGACGGGGGGGATTGTGGCTCACAGTGCCTAGTCATAGTACAGCACGTGTTAGGCTTTTAACGTGTTTGCACTTGTCTTGGTGAATTAAATAAACAGTCCCAAGCCATGCTCCAGACCCGCTACATAACAAGGTGCATGTCAGGGTGCATCAGCGGGGCAGTCCCTGGACCTGTGCAGATAGAGACACTTGAGCTGACTGGTGTGGGTCACAGTGGCCTACCAAGTACCACTGTGTTGTTTTATTGAGGAACAGCTGCTCACATGTGAATTAATCTGTCAGTCTCAGGGATTCATTGATTTGACAGGAGCTGATTTTAGTGGGGCCCCTCTGGAATCGTCTTGGCTGAATTTTACTTTTAAGATGCTGAGCTGAGGCACTGCAAAGTTTGCAGAGAAGCGCAGAGAGGGGCCTCCCTCATCAAAACATTCAGAGTGTGTTACTTCAGTTGACACATTGCTTTGAATCCTTTGCCCTGTCTGCGACTCGTGCTGAGTTTGCTCCCTGCAAACCTCCTCTATGCATTATTCCATGAGATCAGTGATGTTTTTATTTTATTATGATATTAATGAAATTGATCTACTGTAAGTATATTATTAAATAATTTAATACAACTCTCATTCAGTTCTTAAGTAAAAAAAATATGCATTGATGCAATCTGCGTTCATTTGCAAATGTGTCTGTGTTCACAAAAATACTAATGTATTAAAAAACTGGTGTAGATCTGGCAGTAAAAAAAAAAATAAAATTACTACTTCCACATCTGATTTATGAATACCATGGGTCATCTGACTAGTCCCAGCATGTGAACAAACAGGTGTTGATAAAGGTGACATCTAGATTCAGTCACTGAAGCCTAACAGTTCCAGTGGCCTACACAATGCAGTTTGTGACATGACTGAAATAAAGACAGTAAAAAAAAACAACAAAAAAACATCTTTCCAATATTACTGTGACAGGATCACAATCACAGATTGTGGCAAAGACACTGAAGTACAGTTTTTCACGCAAATAGTCTCTGCAAATCTTATGTAATATTTTGCTTTCTCAGTAGCAAAAACCATTTAACACTCATTTTTGTAACGTGCTGCATTAGGTCTGTGCATGAGAGCCTTCTGACCCATATTAGTTTATGAACCCACAGAGCGTCAAACTAAACCCACATTTACAGACGTAAGCGATGTCACACACCTTATGTGATATTCCTTCAGTTCCTTCGAGACAGACCCATTTCTGTTTTAGAAGCTCAATGCAGCTCTGTAAAGTGGTCAGTCTCTTATAACACTTCTCTTTCCTTCTGCAAGGTCTAGCTATCCAAATGTTCCCACCTTGGAGAACAAATTGGAGTGCCAGGATTCCCTGCATTAAATGTGGTTTTAGCATTTGTTATAACTACATTAAGATGTGCCTTAGGTGACAAAATCAACTTACTAGTCCCTGATCAATCTGTCTGAACCAAATGACATCAGCTCATATGCACATTTACACACAAGAGGGCCCGCAGTGCAGATGGTTTAAGTCTCTTTACATGCTGGTCATGATCTTCAGCAGGGTTATTAAATGTTCTGTGAAATGGTCAGCAATTAATCACACACACTTTTCAAAAGTACAACAGCTTTTCTCTTGAGAAATCAGTAACACAATTCTCAAAAATGTCCTACTTTAAAAACTGAACATTATTTTTTTTAATCAGTATGTAATCTAGTAAGCTTGCAGACTTGACCACTCTGCCAAACTGAAAGTCTATAATGATTGAAAAGTGCGTACTGTCATGCACAATTTAAGAGTTGGTGTTAGATTTTGACCATGCTCCCATACACTGCTGCACACTCACAGATGACGTTTTTAACTGATTTTGACCAAAGTAATCAGCTGTTGTCCAAATATTTAAAACATTGAGAATTTTTCATCTCAATGTTCATGTCAGCTAGTATGATGTCAGCATAATACATGTTTTTTTATTTTATTTTATTTTATTTAGGAAAGGGATTTAAATCCTCACCAGACTCCAGTATATTTCTTTGCTTATTCCCCAGCACTTCACCAGGTCTTATTAAATTCACACTTGCCAACAGATAAACAAAGTGATAGCACATATCACACATTGGCTTTCATTTCAGCAGAGTAAACAATGCCGGGCATCTGTTAGCACCTTCCACAGAAACCCACAGGAGTATTTTCTGCTCTGGCACCCTTCTGATAAAGTCATGGCTATGTTTAGACACCTACAATTACTCAGTTAGGGTCAGGTCGCCTTTGTGATCACAGAAAGCAGTACATTTTCAGGGATCTCAATTTGATAAAACAACATTTCTCCTTTTCTTCCCAAATTATTGTCTTCTTAACCATGTGTGCTTTCTTTTATAAATTAACGTAGAATTCAAGTTCAGATTGAATGCTGTTTAATGTCCTCTGATTATCTACAGTAAAAAGAGGCAAGTGAAAACACTGTTGCCGACTAATCACTGTTTCCTATTCACTGTTCTATATATGCATATATATTTCACACAGCATACATGTCTTAACCATATTTGCTTCTTCTTTTTTTTTTTTTTTTACTTGCACCAGCAATAATAATATGTCAACCATTGCAAGAACTTATTGAAGTTTTATTCAGTAGTTTGTAAACCAGACACATGTTTCTTTTGGAGGCAGATGGTAGTCTTATTTGCACTCTGACAGATTCCTTATATTCCCATTGACACTAATGGCTGTGGAATGGTGTGCAGACGTTGGGGTAGCAATAGAGTCTTACACACTTGTCCAATCAGTGCCATGCAACGCAACCTGTCACAATAATTATGACAGAACTATTGAGATGATTCTTTAACAACAGACTCTCTGTCCCACCACTGTCCCCCCTGATTGGCCTTGGTAGCTTACAAAGTCATTGTCATTTCTCACAACTTCATTACTTGGTGGCACAAAAGCAATTTCCAATCTCTGCGCTCTTCCCACTCTGTTGCTCCTAAAGGGAGTTCGCACCATATGTGCATGACAACACCTTGTCAGACACAAGGTGAGACCATCCAACAGTGTCTTGGCTTTTATCAAAACACAGAGCATTTTCCTTTCACAAATTATTTGGTTGTCTTTGACATGATCTGTGGTGCAATTCTGTGCGTAAAATGGCTCCTTACTGCAGCCTCTAAGGAATGTGATCTGAACTGCTTGATGACTCATTTGACTCACTGACTAACTGACTTAAATGTACAGAAAATAACTTTTACATATTTTTTTTGCCTTTTACATATTTGTTAAAAATGTCACTGATGTGATAGTATGGTGTGAGATTAGATAATCAGTGAAAAAATCAAGCACCTCCACCTCCTTCCACGCTACTTTACTATCTTCAGGAATGTATCACTCCTGGTCAGAAACAACCAATCAGAGCCAGGAGGATTGTTTTAGTGCTGTCAATCATTCTCATGTAGGTGCTGCTCAATGTTCTAATGGTGGAGAAGCAAACTACTGTTACAGGAAAACTGTTCATTTGTCATTTGTTCAGTTATCACGTCACTTGAGCATTAGATGAGTAAATTGCAGTCTAAATCTGTGGATCTGTGGCATCTCGCTTGTAAGGCCGTCTATCGGCCTGCTGGGCAATATTCTCTCTGCTCAACTGTAAATAAATGGTAACACGATTATCAGATTACCCTCCATTCATAGCAGCCAGTGACTGCTGGGCACAGTAAGTGAAATGATGAGAAAAATAACTTGAAGATAAACGTGTTGGAAAGCTCCACCTTAATGTTTTAACTGGCAAAGCCCAGGGGTAATTAGTCCTTGTTTCATTTTCAGTATGAAATGTACCTTTTATCCCACATTTCTGAAGATTACCTCAAAAGAAAGACTCAGAGATCTAAACACAAGTGGACGATCTCTCACTTGAAAACGTCTGTGAGTAACTCGGCATTCTCTACCTTAATAATCTCTTAAAATGCTTATCAAAATAATACAGAAGCATTTCTTCTTGTGCGTATTTGAAAGTTTAAACTCTTTTCGAAAGAAGCGCTTGTTTTTTTCAAAGCAAACATGGTGATTGGCATGCATTTGCTTCTGTTGGTCTCTCCAAATGCGGCGACAGCACCTGCGTGTTCCTTCTGCTTGTCTGTGAGTGTCTTGTCCATTTTTTTCCTCTCCGTCTGTTTAATCTGAGTCTGTCGCTCTGTTTTCTTGGTGTTTGTTTTTTTCTACATTGTTGGCATTGTCTTTGGCTTTCTCTACAGCCTGTCTTCTTTCTATTTGCTCTGTTCATTTTCTTTTTCAGCGTACTTGCTGCAAGTAGGAAAATCTTCTCAGTTAAAACCTAAAGTTGTGTTTGAATTGTTTGCTTATGTGCTCAACACCCTTTTTTTTATGAATGTCTAAAACTTCACCTCCAATTTTTTTTCTGGTGAACTGTAGTTGATGTTTGGCACATTGTTTACTGAAAGTCAATACCACAGATTAAATATGTTTACATGTTCTAGCTGTACTTTTGTCTCATGGATGTCAATTTTTTTTAGATTATTTTTCAACAGGGTTTTAAAACTAAATTTTTAATATGTTAAGCAATAGCAATGATCATTTTTCATCTGAACTTAATGGTCTGAAGCCCTAAACGAACTGCAATTAATAGTATTGGTTTTGATCATTATGTCAATTATGCTTAAAAAGTAATTAATTAACACAGACTTTTAAAAGTTAATCAACATTAGTTGTCACCACAGTAATTATGGCATATTGATGCTGATTTTTCATTAAACATTTATTTTTCTTCATTTTCAAATGGCTCTGAGTTTTGTATCATTCATCAAACTGACAACGGCACAGGTTTGATTCTTAGCTCTTATTTACTGCAAGTTCCTTCTCTCAGGGCAAGGCCAGCTAAAACGTCAAATAAAATTGTTACCTTCCTATTACTGGAGCAACGCTTGAGCCTTAAATATCGCTGTCTGTGCCCCTCATTTTCAACCCAGTGCAGAATTTGATGACATTTTGCTGTTTATTGGTGCTGCTTCATAAGCAGGAATAGGAAATATACCTTGAAAAGGTTCTGTTGCATCCAAAACAAGATTTCTTTTGCTCAGTATTATGCGTTTTCTAGGCACATAGTGCCATTTTACAGTATAATAGGTGCTGTTCCAGTAGAACGACTCTAACCGGCCCGATCCCGGTCCACCTCGGCCAGATTCATTTTTCATTAGCAGATCCATTGCGGCTCCCACTCCTAATTTAGGGATAGCACTGGCCGCACCAAGTCGAATTCTGTGTGGAAGCAATTTGATCGACAGCTGACTGACATTCATTGATTGGCTTATGATTATTTCACAGAAAACTCCACACAACATTCTTGTTTAGCTGTGGATCGCAGACATGCTGTCTGTCTGCTTTCAGGGAGCTGCTCAGTACGGAGGAGCGTAATTGTGATCAGTGGAAGGAACAGATGCGCTAAGGTTTGGACTGTGATGTAGCAGACCTGTAAGCAGCTCGTCTCTGAGAAACAGGCAGCAGTAAAGGAGAAAGAAACGATGCCGCTGTGGTCAGCATTCTGTCAGAGCTGCAGTTTTGCACTTACCAGCAGTGTGATACACCAAACTACATACTATTAGCTTGGTGTGATGTGAATTTAATTTTTCATTTGGATTTTTTGTTTTTGAATAAAGTTCAGGTGTGGCTATTGATTTACATATTTTGACTACATTATGTAAATCCAAAAAAGTTGCACATCATAACAACAGTGACAAAATGTAGTTATATTTACATGTGTAGCAAAATAATCCGCTGGTCTGAGTTTTTACAATTCTGTTTCGCCCAGCAATGGATTAATATGAGACAAAATTAAATATCTGGGTTTATCTGAGTCCATTAGAACCACAACCTTGAGGTTCTCCATTGCGGAAGTTGCTGCAAACATCAGCAGAGTTGACCACACCGCTGCATGCTCAACCACAATAGTTAGGAACAGATCCGTAATCAAGACTCTCACCACTGTGGTAGAACTAAACCGCACAGTAAGAGTGTGACTTTCCACAGTAAAAGTGCCTAAAGTTACCTTCAGTTGTTATAAAAATGCTGTATATATCAAATATGACTTAAAAGAAATTTTACTTCCTGATGTAACGCCTTGAAATTGGCCCTCTGTGACTTTAAGAACTCCTTGCAATGCACTGACAAGTAGGTCAGATGAGCTCAGCAGATGCGCAGTTTCACCAGGTGTTTGCTAATTGCTGCTGGCGAGTCTGAGAGCTGAGCAAGGGAGCAGTGAGGGAGGCCTGCTCTGCGAGGCCAAAGCCTGAAAACTGCAGCTCTGAGGAGGAGCTGTGCCTCGAAGGCGGTGCTTCGTCCACCCAGGCTTTTTGCACATTAAGCTGTGCAAAAAGCCTGGGCATTAAAGATTTCTAAAACATGCATGAAAGAATCCTCGCAGGTATGTTTTTGATGAGAGAATGACATCATAACATGATGTAAAGCTCCAAAAAGTCAATTTTACATAATACTGGAAAATCTGGAACCTGTTTCATGAATACATGGGCATTGTCAGTTCAATCCAAGAAAACCTGTTTGTGAAAATAGCCCATATGTTAACTGCGCTCCCAGAGATATTAACAATTTAGAAACACACGAAACAGTAGATGACATGCAGCGATGGAATTGACAACCAGCAGCTGAGTTTAATGGCCTTCACACAAAACACTGCGTGATGTCGGTGACAGATTGCAAATGCTAAAGATGCTTCATTTGATCCCTGTTCCTTAGCAATAAAAGTCAATACATTAACAGCGCGCTTCTGACTTTCCTCTATTGTTCTCTCTGCATTGGCCTTATCTTGTCTCACTCCACACTTTTTCCTCCTATCAGGCAAACATATGTGCACACAGGTGGTCTGGTCACTGCATCAATAAAATCAAAGACAAAACGAAATGTTAAAAACAGAGAATGGAAGAGTGAGGTTGGATGTTGTGTCACAGCAGAGGCTCAGATGTTGCCATGGAGCTACAGAAGAGCACTAATGTGGGTTTCGTTATTCAGTTCACTTTTAGCTTTCTGTTTTTCTTATTTCATTTGTGGTGTATTTTTATAACTAAGGCTTTGTGTTGTTTGTGTTCTTGTCTGTTTTATTCTTTTCCCACAAACTAACAAAAACTCAAGCAGTCTTAGAACATCAACAAAACAAAACTCATGTTTACATGATGTGTGTACAGTTTGCAGACATATTTATTTCTTTGCAATTTGAAATTGCTTTTCTTGGATTTACACAGCCATATGTAAATATTTATTGCCTGTGTTCATTGGCTTCTTTTTTTTATTGTCATATTTTAACGACAATAAAGAAAAAGAAGGAGGTAATAAAGTAGGCAGTTTTTATATTATTTTTTATTTAAGAAAGGGATGAGAGCTATATATTGAAATACACGCCCAATGTGAAACATTAATTGCTTCTGTTGTTAAATCATGAATTAACTGTGATTAACCAAATATTTAGAGGTTAACATCATTAGTCACCCTGGGCCACATTAACTCCAAACTTTTAAGCTCACTTAAATCAAATCTGTTTGGCAGATCTAAAAAAGAAATACATTATGCCTAGGTTAAAATACATTTCATGAAACTACCAAAATTACTCACAACAGTTTATCTACAAGTGACCCATGAGATTACAACAAACCCCACAGCTTTAAAAGCACTGCAGGCCTGAGCAAAGTTCAGTGTTCAGCTTCAACAGAAGGAAAGAGTTGAGCTGGTTTCTTCTGGTTTCTCCAGCTTCCTCACACAGTCCAAAAACTTAACTAATAGGTTAATTTGTTACTATAAAATGCCATAAGTGCTGAATGTGTGTGTGTGTGTGTGTGTGTGCATGGGTGTCTTTCCAGTCTATCTGCATGTTGTCCTGTGATGAGCTGGCAACCTGCCCAGAGTGTAAACCGTCAATGACCGTTAAAGATGGACACCATCCCCCTACGGCCCTGCAAATCTAAGCTGGCATAGACAATAAGTGAATGCATCTTTTTTCCAATGCAAAGACTTTTTATGATCTGAAACATTTAAATTAGACACAAAATATGTAAGGAGGAAAATACTTTTCAACAGCACCGCACATATAGAGGATAGCTGGGTGGTTCCTGTTTGACCGAGCCCATTTCAGCCTGCACACAAACACGAACCCCAGCAGTCTCTAGAGTGCGTTGGACAAAATCTAAAGTCAAGCATGAATACAGAGGATGACAGGCCAATTATCAGATGCACTCTCTGTTGTGCATCTTCTCCTCTAACAGGAAGCAGATGTGAGAATGCTGTCACTTTCACTAAAGTTGCTGCAGTGACAGGGACCCGACAACAAAAGGCGCAGCTTTCACGAGAAATTGAGATGGACAGAGTCATAAACTCAGTATTGTCACAGAGTTTTATCTTGTAGGTTGTCACTTTTTGAGCTTTGGAGGATCCAAAAGTGTAAAAGTGTGAGGATATTTTTCAGGAACTTTGACTTTTTAACTTTGGGGTTTAAATGTCTGACATTAATTTCACAACTTCTCCATTTTAACAGGAAAGGACTGAATGAGTCCTAACAAAGAGCTTGTGTTTGCTTTGCAGGTGAACGTAGTGCCAGCTTGTGTCAGAGCCTTGACCCAGATGCTCTACTGTCCGTACTGCCGCGGCATGCCTGGGCTGAAGCCCTGTCGCAATTACTGCTACAACGTTATGAGGGGCTGTCTCGCAAACCAGGCGGATCTGGACGCTGAATGGAACCTGTTCATCGGTAAGATTCAAATTAATTGCACTTCTGCCCGTTTCTTCCTTTTCCAGTTGTCTGTTTCTTTGTTAATTTAAGCTTTTATTTCAACGTGTGCATATTTATGTCCGCGTTCTGTAGTCAAGGAGTGAATCGGGAGGATGTGCTCTGTTCAATTTAGCTTTAGAGGATTTGCAGAGACAAAACTGAAATCTTATTTGTGCAAACATTTCCTTTTTCTTTTTTTTTTTCTGTCTGAAATGTTGTTTGCTATTGCTGGAACCCTGGCATGGTGTTTAAAGCTTTGGTCCCTGCTGCTCGGGATTGATAAAGGAGAGCAGATCCTAGGCAAACACATTTTCTATAGCATTTCCAGCTGAGCTTGGTGAGTAATATAGCACTTCACTTTAGCTGTAAGTAGCTGGCTGCAGTAAGCTCTCCCGTTAAATGGATACCAGGGATGCACATAGAGTGCTCCCTCTGGATCCTTTGTAGACCAGTGCTTTATTTGTTATGTACCCCAATCTCATCCTCCCACCCACACTGACGCTTTTTNCAGTTATCACGTCACTTGAGCATTAGATGAGTAAATTGCAGTCTAAATCTGTGGATCTGTGGCATCTCGCTTGTAAGGCCGTCTATCGGCCTGCTGGGCAATATTCTCTCTGCTCAACTGTAAATAAATGGTAACACGATTATCAGATTACCCTCCATTCATAGCAGCCAGTGACTGCTGGGCACAGTAAGTGAAATGATGAGAAAAATAACTTGAAGATAAACGTGTTGGAAAGCTCCACCTTAATGTTTTAACTGGCAAAGCCCAGGGGTAATTAGTCCTTGTTTCATTTTCAGTACGAAATGTACCTTTTATCCCACATTTCTGAAGATTACCTCAAAAGAAAGACTCAGAGATCTAAACACAAGTGGACGATCTCTCACTGGAAAACGTCTGTGAGTAAATCGGCATTCTCTACCTTAATAATCTCTTAAAATGCTTATCAAAATAATACAGAAGCATTTCTTCTTGTGCGTATTTGAAAGTTTAAACTCTTTTCGAAAGAAGCGCTTGTTTTTTTCAAAGCAAACATGGTGATTGGCATGCATTTGCTTCTGTTGGTCTCTCCAAATGCGGCGACAGCACCTGCGTGTTCCTTCTGCTTGTCTGTGAGTGTCTTGTCCATTTTTTTCCTCTCCGTCTGTTTAATCTGAGTCTGTCGCTCTGTTTTCTTGGTGTTTGTTTTTTTCTACATTGTTGGCATTGTCTTTGGCTTTCTCTACAGCCTGTCTTCTTTCTATTTGCTCTGTTCATTTTCTTTTTCAGCGTACTTGCTGCAAGTAGGAAAATCTTCTCAGTTAAAACCTAAAGTTGTGTTTGAATTGTTTGCTTATGTGCTCAACACCCTTTTTTTTATGAATGTCTAAAACTTCACCTCCAATTTTTTTTCTGGTGAACTGTAGTTGATGTTTGGCACATTGTTTACTGAAAGTCAATACCACAGATTAAATATGTTTACATGTTCTAGCTGTACTTTTGTCTCATGGATGTCAATTTTTTTTAGATTATTTTTCAACAGGGTTTTAAAACTAAATTTTTAATATGTTAAGCAATAGCAATGATCATTTTTCATCTGAACTTAATGGTCTGAAGCCCTAAACGAACTGCAATTAATAGTATTGGTTTTGATCATTATGTCAATTATGCTTAAAAAGTAATTAATTAACACAGACTTTTAAAAGTTAATCAACATTAGTTGTCACCACAGTAATTATGGCATATTGATGCTGATTTTTCATTAAACATTTATTTTTCTTCATTTTCAAATGGCTCTGAGTTTTGTATCATTCATCAAACTGACAACGGCACAGGTTTGATTCTTAGCTCTTATTTACTGCAAGTTCCTTCTCTCAGGGCAAGACCAGCTCAAACGTCAAATAAAATTGTTACCTTCCTATTACTGGAGCAACGCTTGAGCCTTAAATATCGCTGTCTGTGCCCCTCATTTTCAACCCAGTGCAGAATTTGATGACATTTTGCTGTTTATTGGTGCTGCTTCATAAGCAGGAATAGGAAATATACCTTGAAAAGGTTCTGTTGCATCCAAAACAAGATTTCTTTTGCTCAGTATTATGCGTTTTCTAGGCACATAGTGCCATTTTACAGTATAATAGGTGCTGTTCCAGTAGAACGACTCTAACCGGCCCGATCCCGGTCCACCTCGGCCAGATTCATTTTTCATTAGCAGATCCATTGCGGCTCCCACTCCTAATTTAGGGATAGCACTGGCCGCACCAAGTCGAATTCTGTGTGGAAGCAATTTGATCGACAGCTGACTGACATTCATTGATTGGCTTATGATTATTTCACAGAAAACTCCACACAACATTCTTGTTTAGCTGTGGATCGCAGACATGCTGTCTGTCTGCTTTCAGGGAGCTGCTCAGTACGGAGGAGCGTAATTGTGATCAGTGGAAGGAACAGATGCGCTAAGGTTTGGACTGTGATGTAGCAGACCTGTAAGCAGCTCGTCTCTGAGAAACAGGCAGCAGTAAAGGAGAAAGAAACGATGCCGCTGTGGTCAGCATTCTGTCAGAGCTGCAGTTTTGCACTTACCAGCAGTGTGATACACCAAACTACATACTATTAGCTTGGTGTGATGTGAATTTAATTTTTCATTTGGATTTTTTGTTTTTGAATAAAGTTCAGGTGTGGCTATTGATTTACATATTTTGACTACATTATGTAAATCCAAAAAAGTTGCACATCATAACAACAGTGACAAAATGTAGTTATATTTACATGTGTAGCAAAATAATCCGCTGGTCTGAGTTTTTACAATTCTGTTTCGCCCAGCAATGGATTAATATGAGACAAAATTAAATATCTGGGTTTATCTGAGTCCATTAGAACCACAACCTTGAGGTTCTCCATTGCGGAAGTTGCTGCAAACATCAGCAGAGTTGACCACACCGCTGCATGCTCAACCACAATAGTTAGGAACAGATCCGTAATCAAGACTCTCACCACTGTGGTAGAACTAAACCGCACAGTAAGAGTGTGACTTTCCACAGTAAAAGTGCCTAAAGTTACCTTCAGTTGTTATAAAAATGCTGTATATATCAAATATGACTTAAAAGAAATTTTACTTCCTGATGTAACGCCTTGAAATTGGCCCTCTGTGACTTTAAGAACTCCTTGCAATGCACTGACAAGTAGGTCAGATGAGCTCAGCAGATGCGCAGTTTCACCAGGTGTTTGCTAATTGCTGCTGGCGAGTCTGAGAGCTGAGCAAGGGAGCAGTGAGGGAGGCCTGCTCTGCGAGGCCAAAGCCTGAAAACTGCAGCTCTGAGGAGGAGCTGTGCCTCGAAGGCGGTGCTTCGTCCACCCAGGCTTTTTGCACATTAAGCTGTGCAAAAAGCCTGGGCATTAAAGATTTCTAAAACATGCATGAAAGAATCCTCGCAGGTATGTTTTTGATGAGAGAATGACATCATAACATGATGTAAAGCTCCAAAAAGTCAATTTTACATAATACTGGAAAATCTGGAACCTGTTTCATGAATACATGGGCATTGTCAGTTCAATCCAAGAAAACCTGTTTGTGAAAATAGCCCATATGTTAACTGCGCTCCCAGAGATATTAACAATTTAGAAACACACGAAACAGTAGATGACATGCAGCGATGGAATTGACAACCAGCAGCTGAGTTTAATGGCCTTCACACAAAACACTGCGTGATGTCGGTGACAGATTGCAAATGCTAAAGATGCTTCATTTGATCCCTGTTCCTTAGCAATAAAAGTCAATACATTAACAGCGCGCTTCTGACTTTCCTCTATTGTTCTCTCTGCATTGGCCTTATCTTGTCTCACTCCACACTTTTTCCTCCTATCAGGCAAACATATGTGCACACAGGTGGTCTGGTCACTGCATCAATAAAATCAAAGACAAAACGAAATGTTAAAAACAGAGAATGGAAGAGTGAGGTTGGATGTTGTGTCACAGCAGAGGCTCAGATGTTGCCATGGAGCTACAGAAGAGCACTAATGTGGGTTTCGTTATTCAGTTCACTTTTAGCTTTCTGTTTTTCTTATTTCATTTGTGGTGTATTTTTATAACTAAGGCTTTGTGTTGTTTGTGTTCTTGTCTGTTTTATTCTTTTCCCACAAACTAACAAAAACTCAAGCAGTCTTAGAACATCAACAAAACAAAACTCATGTTTACATGATGTGTGTACAGTTTGCAGACATATTTATTTCTTTGCAATTTGAAATTGCTTTTCTTGGATTTACACAGCCATATGTAAATATTTATTGCCTGTGTTCATTGGCTTCTTTTTTTTATTGTCATATTTTAACGACAATAAAGAAAAAGAAGGAGGTAATAAAGTAGGCAGTTTTTATATTATTTTTTATTTAAGAAAGGGATGAGAGCTATATATTGAAATACACGCCCAATGTGAAACATTAATTGCTTCTGTTGTTAAATCATGAATTAACTGTGATTAACCAAATATTTAGAGGTTAACATCATTAGTCACCCTGGGCCACATTAACTCCAAACTTTTAAGCTCACTTAAATCAAATCTGTTTGGCAGATCTAAAAAAGAAATACATTATGCCTAGGTTAAAATACATTTCATGAAACTACCAAAATTACTCACAACAGTTTATCTACAAGTGACCCATGAGATTACAACAAACCCCACAGCTTTAAAAGCACTGCAGGCCTGAGCAAAGTTCAGTGTTCAGCTTCAACAGAAGGAAAGAGTTGAGCTGGTTTCTTCTGGTTTCTCCAGCTTCCTCACACAGTCCAAAAACTTAACTAATAGGTTAATTTGTTACTATAAAATGCCATAAGTGCTGAATGTGTGTGTGTGTGTGTGTGTGTGCATGGGTGTCTTTCCAGTCTATCTGCATGTTGTCCTGTGATGAGCTGGCAACCTGCCCAGAGTGTAAACCGTCAATGACCGTTAAAGATGGACACCATCCCCCTACGGCCCTGCAAATCTAAGCTGGCATAGACAATAAGTGAATGCATCTTTTTTCCAATGCAAAGACTTTTTATGATCTGAAACATTTAAATTAGACACAAAATATGTAAGGAGGAAAATACTTTTCAACAGCACCGCACATATAGAGGATAGCTGGGTGGTTCCTGTTTGACCGAGCCCATTTCAGCCTGCACACAAACACGAACCCCAGCAGTCTCTAGAGTGCGTTGGACAAAATCTAAAGTCAAGCATGAATACAGAGGATGACAGGCCAATTATCAGATGCACTCTCTGTTGTGCATCTTCTCCTCTAACAGGAAGCAGATGTGAGAATGCTGTCACTTTCACTAAAGTTGCTGCAGTGACAGGGACCCGACAACAAAAGGCGCAGCTTTCACGAGAAATTGAGATGGACAGAGTCATAAACTCAGTATTGTCACAGAGTTTTATCTTGTAGGTTGTCACTTTTTGAGCTTTGGAGGATCCAAAAGTGTAAAAGTGTGAGGATATTTTTCAGGAACTTTGACTTTTTAACTTTGGGGTTTAAATGTCTGACATTAATTTCACAACTTCTCCATTTTAACAGGAAAGGACTGAATGAGTCCTAACAAAGAGCTTGTGTTTGCTTTGCAGGTGAACGTAGTGCCAGCTTGTGTCAGAGCCTTGACCCAGATGCTCTACTGTCCGTACTGCCGCGGCATGCCTGGGCTGAAGCCCTGTCGCAATTACTGCTACAACGTTATGAGGGGCTGTCTCGCAAACCAGGCGGATCTGGACGCTGAATGGAACCTGTTCATCGGTAAGATTCAAATTAATTGCACTTCTGCCCGTTTCTTCCTTTTCCAGTTGTCTGTTTCTTTGTTAATTTAAGCTTTTATTTCAACGTGTGCATATTTATGTCCGCGTTCTGTAGTCAAGGAGTGAATCGGGAGGATGTGCTCTGTTCAATTTAGCTTTAGAGGATTTGCAGAGACAAAACTGAAATCTTATTTGTGCAAACATTTCCTTTTTCTTTTTTTTTTTCTGTCTGAAATGTTGTTTGCTATTGCTGGAACCCTGGCATGGTGTTTAAAGCTTTGGTCCCTGCTGCTCGGGATTGATAAAGGAGAGCAGATCCTAGGCAAACACATTTTCTATAGCATTTCCAGCTGAGCTTGGTGAGTAATATAGCACTTCACTTTAGCTGTAAGTAGCTGGCTGCAGTAAGCTCTCCCGTTAAATGGATACCAGGGATGCACATAGAGTGCTCCCTCTGGATCCTTTGTAGACCAGTGCTTTATTTGTTATGTACCCCAATCTCATCCTCCCACCCACACTGACGCTTTTTTTTTTTTTTTTTTTTTTTTTTAAAGGGGCGGCGTTTTTTTAAGACACATCCCCGAAGACTGTGTCAAGTGAAGTGCACTTCTAAGCTGTTGGCTGTTTTGTGACAGGGCCTGTCATTTGAAAAGTCATCAGATGACTTACCGTTTGTTCTCCTCGATGGCAAATCTGAAGTCTCAGATCAACACGGGTCCTTGTGCACTGAATGAGATGTCTCACAGCTTTATGACATGTGTTAAAAAGTTTCTGTCTTGTTTGGTGTTGAAGAAGCAAATCAACTGCAGCAAAGGGAGAATGCGCCTGACAGTAATGGAAAAGCTGTTGTTGCAATTGACTGAAGAAAAAGAAAAAAAAAAAAATGGTGTTGCTGGTGTTGCCATTATACAGAATTAGAATTAGCTTTATTCACCAAATTTCTTCACCAAAACAAGGAATTTGACTTGAATTCTGCTCTCACTAAAGACATTTGAAATATAAATTAGAGAAAAATATGTTTTTATTTTGAATATTTTCATAGCGTGCTTTTGCCATTTAAGCTGTCAAAAGGATCACTTTAAAAAAAAAAAAACTTATTTTTACCAATAAGAACTAGAATTTGGTGTCAGTTGACATTTTTTATTCATTATCAGTTGCTGGAGAAATTTGATTTGCTTACAGCTTGGCTCAAAAGGATTATTGATTTCCCTTTTAACCAACAACCTCCAAACGCATCACAGGTCAGTTCTCCTCACTGAAGCACATCTTTGCATTATAGAAATTTATGGATTGAACTTGTACACTGTCTGTCATTGTCATCTCATAAATCATCAAATATTGGAAAATATTTCTTAGGGTTCTAAGCTGATAATTGCCTTATGAGCCCCTGTTATCATTTACCAAAGGACTTTGCTTGTGGTTATATGTCAATATTAATAACGGTAAACCTGAGAATTATTATTTTTTTTCATTGGCTGAAAGTCAATATGAGATACGCAATGTATATTAATCTCTTTAAATCCAGCTAAAGTAATGGTGACTCCTCCATCTATAGCTTTAAAAGTTTAAACCAAACTGTTTTTCTACACAACATATTAAAGATACATGATACTATAACGTCAAAATATTATTTATCAATCTAGTAATTAATAAATTCCTTTTATTGTTAATTATAATTTAAGAAATTCCACTTTATCATTGCTATTGTATGTTTGTGTTTTAGTGTAGATTTTGACCGTAAAGCATAAGGAACATTAATTTTGTCAGGATTTGTAATTTCAACAAATCGAAGGTCTTTCTTTGCACCTAATTCTGAACAGTAGCTATATAAACTGAACTTGAAGTGCAGCTTGACACTGTCACATCAAAATGACTGACACAAATCTTCCAGGTACCCAGAGACACCTGAAAGTTTCACAGCAGACATACAATTTAGAGTAAAAAATGTCATAGTCTGCCTTGTATGTTTGCCCAAACTGTGAGCTCTATGATTTTATTTTGTTGTTGTCTATTTTTTTCCAATTCAATTACATTTTTTTTTTTCATACTCAGATGTTTTTATTGAGAGCTCCATGTTTTGCACTTTAAATCTGAAAATATTTGCCCATTGTTTAGTGTAATATATTACATTTTGTCAGTTCAATGGAAAAAAAAAATACACATTTATGAGATTATGTTTTGTAAAGTTATGCAAATTATCTGATGGGTATTTAACAGTTTTTATAATAAACAAGAAAAACGGGTCAATATTTTGCTCCTTCAGAGTTTCTCTACACCCTTCTCTACATGGGCTAAATAAACTTTAGAAAGCTGTAATGCTTTCTAAAGTTCTAACAATGTTCTAACAAGACTTTATAAAACACTTTGGGTTTTGTCCTTTATTTCTAAAAAAATTGTCTGACTTGTCTATAAAACGTAAGCACCACTCTTAACATGTTTTTTCTCTGTAGTTCAAATTAATTAGACATGAGCAAAGCTTGCAAAACTTATTTGAAGAGCTGTTCTACTTTATAAACGAAACTATTTGCTTTGAACATTGTAATAATTGGTGATATAGCAATATGCTGTGTTTTACTCACATCTGCCCCACTGGAATCAACAAGCACTAAGAAAAGTTTGGACTCGGGACAGACTGATTTGCCTTTCAGTCTGTGCACTAATCCATATCTGAACATTGACAATTGCTGCTCTAGACACAACCATCTAAAAAGTGAATAATAAATGTAGAGAGGAAGCTAATGTTGAAATAAATATGCATTAAGTATGCTGGCATGTGACAGAACCAAAATCCTTTTGTTGACCAATGCTACATCAGTTCTACTGCCACTGAAATCTTAAAACATAAATCCAATGGAAGGGACAAAAGTGAGCTGTGCACAAAACTGACAGAGAACAGGCTGCTATAACGGGATATCAGCTGAATCTGACAGAGAATGCAGAAAACAGTGAAGTCAATTTATACCAAGAGAGGGGATTTGGCAGACGGATGCAGGTGAGAGCAGAAGGTGATGTGACAATCTAGAGTCGAGATGTGGATAACTAAAGATTTCCACGCTTTGTTTAAGGTTTCTGGATGTGAAGATAGATTTTGCTATTGTTGATCTTGGTTGTTAGTAACAAACATTATTATCTTGTTGGAAATATACTTAAATGTCAGAGTTGCATCTTTGCTGATGAAAACTAGGAAAATGACTTATGCTGCTGGCTGATATGCACATTTATTTATTTATTTATTTATTTATTTATTTATTGTTACTCAGAATGAAGAACACAATGATTAGGAAGACAAACTTGTCAACCTTATCTCAATGTTATACTTAACAATTTAGCTAATATATATCGAACTATATAGAAATTGAGGTTTCTTCTCTTGAGTTTAATTGTCTATTTATAGCCATGGTGATCAAGAGAGACCAATATCATTATTAGTCGTTTAGCTTAGAAAACCAAAAGGTTGAAGGGATAAATATTACATCGTCCCTGTTTCTGTTTTTCTTCAGTATTACTGTTTTCAGTTGCTTATGTTTAAAATTAGCGAATGAAGAATTAGAAAATGTTGTGATTAAAGCTTGAAAATCATTTTGTGTATGTAATTCAACAGTATTTGTTGGTATTTGTTTGCCACGATGCACTGAGATAAATGCAGAATTAGTAGACACAACAGGGGCATTGCTGCTGCAACTACTACGTCTGCTGTTTGTCCATAGCTATTTACATTTACATCCACTGAAAGAGAAAGACATCGTATAATAAAATACAGTGTAGAACATACAGCAGCTACAGAGACTCAGCTGTGTGAAGCACATTTTATTTCTTGCTATAAACAATGGCAAGCATGTAAACTGGAATGTTGGAAATTTGTTTAAATCAGTGCAGGGGTTGGCGTAGGACAATGTTGACCCAGCTTCTGTTTGCTTTATTTTTTCATATAGTTATATAGCATATTCAAATGTTTGTTGCCAATGAGTGCCCTAGTCAGTTTAACTCTGTCAATGTAATTTATCCTAATCAAATCAAACGCCCTTATAGTTAGTGCTACATTATACTGATTTGCCACAGTAAAACACTCCCTTGATTGTGTTACAAATCTACGAGCGTAGATCTCCATAGCTGCATAATTTAATTATATTCTTCTATGCTATTTTAAAAATAATCATACAAAATACAGTTCCTTTGGCAGAATCAACACTGATTACATTAAGCTTGTGGGCTGCAATCTAATGCTTATTTATTTGCCCACACATAATAATGTTTGGTCTAAAAACAAAGATTTAATTACATTTGTGCAACAGTAGTATTTTGAACTCCTGGCAAGAGAGGAATACATGATGAACTATAGATACTAATGTATCAATCACAGGCATAACATTGTATATCTAGTTTTATTTGTGAATGTCTTTGCTGAACAGTGCACCATCAGTGTTCAATAACAAAAAGAAGAGTTGGACCAAACCCCTGTTTTCACACCTCTCGCCTTTGTAAAATAACTGAAACTGTAGTCGTTAATGCTATTAACCTTTTATGTCTGCTCCCTATTAACTTGAAATGCAGGCTGTAAGTACTGTAAAGGGGACAGGAAAAAAACAACAAATTCTTCTTTGAAACTAACAAAATGTAACAAGCTGACTTACTAATGCCTTACTTTGAATTAAATTGCTGCATAATGATTGGCAGTGGCACTCTGAGTAACACAAGGTAAGCCTTTTTCAGAGGAATTAGGAAGGCGCTTGTCTGGGCTAATGCTGCCTGCCTCAGTTAAAAGTCATTTATATGGGCCGACACAAACAGCCAATCCGAGTATGCAAAACATACCTATAGAAAGTAAAAGCGATGTACATGTCTTACTTTTTACATTATGAAAATAATCCATTAATATATTTTCAAGCCTGCATCAATATAAACATTTACAATATGATTTGCTTTTACATTTGCACAGGTGAAATGATTCATATGTATGAAAATCCTTCAAAGTTGTTTTTTTTTTCTCCATGTGAGACATCATTTTTAGGATTTCTTCATTTTTACTTTCTCAAAATTACAACTGTTCTCTCCCAGTGTTCTGTGTGTGTGGAGTTCTTCCTCTGTAGTGCATTATGTCTGTGTCTCTACCTTCAGTTTAGTCAGCCTCCAGTCACTGGCTGGCTTTGTTGGCGCTACTACATCAAAACATCTATGGCAGATGGATTGTCTGGTTGCTACCCAAGAAGCTGGAGAATGAATGTTTTTTTTTTAATGTTTTAGGCCAAAGTGATCTAAGTATGTAAGTACTTAAAGTTGAAAAATGATAAAGTGGAGATTGCTTAAGTTTCAATATGAACCTCAGCAGAAGAACGCAGGAGACCTGCAGAGATCAGTGTTGTTTTATTTCCAGAACTTACATGCAGGGCCAGAATTAACTTTATTATGTCATCGTTTAATCATATTGAATTGTGTAGACAATTTAATGTTGCAGTCTGTTGTACTTCACCTTATCTACAGTTGATAAACTGACAGTAAAAAAAAAAAAAAACATTATTATTGGCCTACTGCAGTCCTAATCATTTGTCAGAGGTGTTGAATTTACATTGTGTATTATATAGCTCCTTTGAGTTTGAATCGGATGAAGAAATTGTTTTATACAGACTCCAAACAAGGATAAAAATGAATTAAAACAGTTGGTTAGATTAGCCAGCTTCTGGCTCGGTGAAAAATTCAAGTATTTAGAGATAGTGGTTTCTCACACAAAACTCAAATTTATCATAGATTTTGAGATAATGTAAATAAATGCTGGTTGTACTGCTGAGATTACAGCCGTTTGTTTTAAGCCACACAGGTATTTTCTCCTGTAAGCTTAGACCTACAAGGTCAGCCATAAGATTCAGTTGGTCGATGTCACTTTGACACACTGCTTGTTTTGTTTGTTTGTTTGTTTGTTTGTTTGTTTGTTTGTTTGTTTTTCAAGGATTTACAATGCACCAAATACTCTCTAACATTACTAGAGCAAAACCTAATGTTGCTCTAACACAAGATGTAGTCTGTGCTGTGCTGGGGTGAATCGCAGAGTGAACTCTCACAAATAACATCCGAGTTTGTTACTGGTTGCAGGGAAACTGAAAAGATACAGAGGAAGTAGCTTGAGTTCCCCAGCTGCAGAGCTGAATGCAGAATGTCTCTGTCAAGCAATTCCTTAAAAGCCCAGGCAGCCGGTTTGCCGATAAGGATGGAAAATAGGAGCTGCTAAAAGCCGTTGGTTTTTTAATGTCCTGGGTTTGGAGAATTCAGGCTTGTTTTGGCCTAGTTCAGGTCCTGAAACTGTACTCTATACTTTAAGCTGAGAGGGCATCGATTTGGCAGTTTGTTAGTATTTTGGTGGGAATTGCTTGAAAATTCCTAAAAAAAATACAACTTCTCTAGGCTGATCACTCGGAGGATTTTGGATTGTTTGTTCAAAGACAGTGAGAGCCATTCTCCTGAACTTTTCCTCTTGTTAATAAAAGAAAAACAAAACCTGGTGATCTATCTATTCTGGAGTGTCTGTTCAATCCATGACTGTAAATCTACCTGGTTTGTTTTATAAAAAGTTAGACTGAACACATCTAAAACCCAAAAACTAATGAGTGTGGCTACTTTAAGTTGACTTGAGGATTGAGCATGCCTCTTTGGATAGATTAAGACATTTAGTGTTGGTAATGTTGAACGTTAAGACTGCGTGTGCATGCACAGGAATTTAATAAAACAGGCTGATACAAAGCTAAAAATAATAGCCTGAGGGGGGGAAAAAAAAAAAAAAAAAAAAAAACTGACAGAAAATGTGAATATTGCTAATTACAGCTACAAAAACCATGGCTGCTCATAGTGACAACAGTGCTAAGAGTTAACTTGGTCTTGAATCAAATAGTGGCCTTGTTGTCCATTGAAATCATCTCCCCTACATCTCATAAGGGCAAAACAATAAAGATTAAGCCTATTTTAGAAACCAAAATAGTTGTTAAAATCATAATGTGCAATGGACATGAGGAGAACAGTGGATAGAAAGGTTCAGAGAAAAGGAAAATCAAGTTAAATGGAATAATCTCATTGTTATTCTGAAACCGTCAGCAGCAGCAAGACATACCGTACCTAATTTTCATAGGGACATCAAATAAATGTGACAGAACTTTTATTTTGTAAAGTTATCATATATATTTCCAGAACTTTTCTTTTCTAACTTTTTATTTCAGGCTCCTTCTAGTTCATGTTGTTTTATTTCTAAAGGAGGGGTGGGGTTTTCTCTGTAGATCGGGCCTAGCTAGATTGAAGCACTTGGCAGAGTGAGTTCACATCTGTTCCACACAAATTAGTTCTCCAACCTTAATCACAACAAAAAACACACAATATTTTGGCAACAATTTGCAAGAGTTATATGTGTGTATAATAATCTGTATACAACAAATTGTTTACCTTTGTGTTAACCTTTCAACTATGTAATTACTTAATAATTAACTATATAGCATCAGCTTTTTAGGCCCTCAACATAATCTTTTAAGAGCAGAACAAAAAGCAGAAGCCAGAAAAAGTCATAATATTCTGAGCAATAAAGCATGAATAATTTAGGTGTTGTTTATTTTGCTTTTCCAATACCCTGAATATCTGTTTGAATAAAAACTCCAATATACTTTAAAATTTCAGATTAAAAAAGGATTCCAAACTTGATCTTCAAATTATCCATAGTGGAAAGGGATTTAACTCATTCATGAGGAGATGAAATATGTGACTGGTTTTAGGCAAATTTACTTTTCTCATCTACTGCTCTCTTTCTGAGCACATTGGTCAAAATCAAAATTATATTGATGTTAGCATGCAATATCATTGTAGGAGCAGAAACATTGTTGGTATTTTGAAGCAATTATATGTTATATATTTCAAAATATTTTTTTTTTAATTTTTTTTTTATACAACAATTTTTGGAAAAGTTTTTTTTTTTTTTTTTTTTATCGCTATCATTCAAGAATCTTATAGCACACCATACCTACTGCACACAAACACACAAACTCCAAAAAGTTTGTGTGTGATTCCCTCTGATTCGATGTGTCGAGGTGTTGTCACAGAGTGCTGCGCCGAGTTAAAATTATTCAAAGTTCAGCACAGTGTGCGCGCTCCTTATGTTCGCCCTTGTGCTGTGTGCAGCTCAGTGCGGCACAAACCCAATCTGCCATTGCACAACTCATACAAGATAATAGATTTGGAAGCAAAGCACAGTATTCACCATATGCAGTGTTATAGCAGATTAAGAATAGATGAGGCTTTCCAACCAATTGACAAAGACGAGATGACATTCCATCCCAATTACATACCAGCCTGTGACTGCTTACAAAATAACTCAAAAACAAATGGACACTTGCACAGCAATAATATATAAATCGTAATACTAATATTTAAAGCTGCTGCCTTTATAAGCACCGACAAAGCAGAAGTTAGGATTGTGCCAGAGTTGTCCTTATGCATGACATCTCTGCATCACTGAAGCAGTAAAAAACCTTTGGTGTGCCTTATATATAGAGCTATTCTTGAAAAGAAGAGTGATTATAGCATCTGTGCCATATATTTAAAGGAACAGTCACTGTGGGGTATTTTACGCTATGTAAAGGTTACTGTAATGACTTCATGCCTTCCAGGCTGAATAAAAGACAATGCCAATGAACGGTGAAGGAAAACCTGGGAAAGGGTGTGAGCTACCTACTTGAAGTAGCGTTGAGTGATTTTCGCCACCCCGACTTTGAGTGTGTGTGTGCGTGGGTGGGTGTTAAAATATTCAGGAGGGGAATTCATGCTTTGGCCACAGGATGATACCAGGCAATCATTCATCTGCCATCATGACAAATTTACCTAGTACTGCTTCATGACAGACACATCATTATCATTTTTCTTGTCAGCACCTTGTTAAAATGCCCTCAGAGAGACGCAGAGAGAGGACTCGTGCTGTTAGTCAAACGGTGCTCCAGTTTTTCAGGCTTACATCATGATCAACACTACTTTTGACAGGTAAATGGCATCAGAGTAACATTGTAATCTCAACCATGACTGGGCAGACGTAATGGGAGATATTAACTAAATCCATCATGAACTACAACCTTTAAGCATGTGTAAAGTGATTTTTATTTATTTATTTATTTTTTTTTTAGAAGCCATACAACAAACATCTCTCCTGCAACAATATTACCCCCAAAAACCTACTTATGGACGTTAACACTTAAGGTTTGTACTAAATATGTTTGCATTTTTACAGGTTTTTAAAAAAACGGCGTGCGGTCTTTCATTGCACCCTGCAGCAATGTTTGCCCCCCCCGAAAATGAGTTGAAATGTTTCCATTGTTCAGAATTCCCCTGCCCTAATGGGAATATGCAGAATGTGGACAAACTTTTGCCTTTGAGATATTATGAGGAGTTCAGCCATGAAGTGGAGGCTCAGAGTAGAACCACTGCTCTTCAACTTTAAAATAATGACTTTGAGGCGGTGCAGGCCCTTTGGAAATCTTTTCAGCAAGTCTCACTTGGACGGACGGATGGACAGACGGACGGACAGATCCTCTAGAAATATTTCTGGATCTGGGTGTTTTTGAAATGATGAGAAACAATATTTAATACTTTTTTACATCATGGACATCTGTGAAACTGAAAAAGGCACAGCCCCACATATAAGTTATTTTATTTTATTTTTTTATCAAAAAATGATACTTGTTATGCTGTGAGAAAGAGAAAACCACATAAATATTAACAGCAGACAACAGTTTTGCATTCATAAAGTTTGCTTAATTTAATTTCTTTCTTCCTTTATGTACGTTCTATTTATACTGCACAGCACATCCAATATTCTGCCCATTAATGTCTTTTTAGCAAGCATGTCAACACTTCTACAACATCTTCTCTGTCACCTAGCAGCTTTTTTTTTTTGGAGTGCTAAGACCCCGGTGTGCAGAATTAAAAAGTCTTCTGTTTCTTCTCCCTTTTTGTGTTTAAAACAAACAGATGCAATGTGCTTACTCCCAGAAAATAAAACACAGGTAAAATATGTCATCCAAGGTTTTTGTTTAAGTGATGCATGTCTACCTTGGTGTAAAAATGTAGAATTCAGGTGTTAGCTATTTCCCCTCAGCAGAACAAAAATGTGACGTCTGAGTGTGTGAGCTTTTTGGAGTTTGTTAGTTTCACTATCAATGTGTAAAAAACAGCCTTTTGTGAAAGGCTGTTGTCATAAAACCAGCTTTTCTGATTTCTTCTCCCATGTATCCACTCCGGTCCCTGTCTTTGCCAAATCAATCAATCAAAAAAAAATAGATAAATTTATCCGTCTAAAGATATAATCACAGATAGTTTTTTTTTTTCATTCATCCTGTAAATTGATAAAATGTAAGATTTTGTCATCTTAAAACCCGATTCACTGATGTTACACGGTTTTCAGGGGTTGTGCGTATTCTCGCCAAAGGCTTCATGTTGCCCTCTGTGAACAAATTATTTCAGCTAATTAAGATTTAGGCTTGTGGTGACCTCTGTTGAGTCTTTTGACACCACAGTGTAAATGATCCTCATTGATTTTATTTACTCATTTCTTTTTAATTGGGCGGATTGAGTTCTCGTGTAACCGAAGCTCCCCACAATTCCCCAGCTCATGAGTATTTTCACCCTCGCAGAACTGATACCACTGAGATTAAACGGATCAACACCTTGTCAGTTGTTTTGTTAAATGACAGACAGATCTCGTCAGAAACTTTGTTCACATTCACCTTTGCGTAGCCCTTAAGATGCCCAGTGTCCTTGCCTTCTCTCCGGCATACAAAGCACTTTTATTATTTAATGTCATTAACATTCACCTGCTTTAACTTAACTGAGATCTTTAGTGGTTTATGATTTGCTGCAATATGAAGTACTGTGTCTCATTGTTTAACCATGTGCGTTTAATGGACCCCGGCATTCAAACTGACTAAACACTACATATGATGGTCTCTGTGGCAGACATGTCAGGAACAAACAACCTTGTAAGTAGGTTTTTGACTGTCTGTGATCTAAATACTGGATGAGTCAGTCAAGTGGAAGTGATCTCCATTTCTTAGGCATCATCAAGAACGAATATCATTTTCTTCTTAAACATCTTGGCTGTGCAAAATCTGAAAATAAATAAATAGATAAATAAATCAAAAATGTTGCTAATCCAAATGTCAAGTAGAAATGCTCTCAGTGGTCTTCATGATTTCTCTGATGATTATTTTTCTTTCTTTTTTTTATTTGAGTCGTACTCAAATCTATCTTTATAGATTTTTGGTTAGATTTTTTTTGTCATGTAGAAAAGTTTTTTTTTTTTTTTTTACATGTAACAAGGACTTTCTCACTAATGTATATTTCACTAATGTGTCAAGATATATTATAGTCGCACTAAAACATAATTAGTATTGCATACTTATTGTGCTATGTTACAAATAAAATACCATATTTTACTGGACTATAGAGCGCACCTCACTATAAGGCGCACCCACAATTTTTTATTTTTTTTTTTTAAATCCTGGCAATGTACATAGATAAGCCGCACCGGGCATTTCTAAATTAAAATTATCTCTTTCTTCTTTGATTCCCAATTTTGGCTTCCAATGATTCATTTCCTGCTAAAGAGCCCCCTGGTGGTTGAAGAAAAGTCCATGGATGGTTCAAAGCGTGGGAAAAAAGTAATAGCTTATAGTCCGAAAAATATGGTATATGTTTTCTAGTTTGGTGTATGAATTAAAACATTTCAAGCTCCGATGTGATAAGATCAACAAAATGTCCCCATCTTTCAAAGTTTAAATTCTAAGGGGAAGTAATGTTTGTTTCTCAGCAAACAAAAAATATCCAATCTGCCCGCTTTGTGTTTAAAATATTTAAAATGACTACTACTGTATAATATTGCCTAAGTAAACCCACCTAGTCCGAGTTACCGCTTATAAGTGTGTTGCTTACATTTTGTCATCGTTCCTGGCCCACTAAAAGTCTGTTTGGGGTGACTGCAGACTTCCAAGGGCAGCCTAAGTGCTTTATTGCAACACCTGCACATGCTGAGAGGGACAATAATAGCCACAGCCAGAAAATAGTGTAGATAAAGTAAACAATTGGTAAAATCATTAGCAGATGAAGAAAAAGAACCACAAAAGCTTGCTTTAAGAAAAATATAGTTTTTTGTTTTTTTTTGTCTTTTTTTTGTTTATCTCGTGTGTGTTATTTATCATTCAGATAAAAAAACGACCGAAAAGTACACTGATGTCCTGGTGACTAATCACGTTATTTTCTTGTTTTATAGTGTCTTTTCTTTTTCTTCTCTTTACAGTAAACTGTGCATAAGTCAGTGCATTTTGCCACTTAATGGGCTGGAATTGAAATAGTACATCATTAAGAGCAGCACAGTTGTTCAGCTGAGCTAAAAGTGCTATGTGTAAAAAGTGCATGTGTGTTTTTAAGCGTCATCCAGCTTGTGTACATGGCGAGGCATGTCAAGATTTTTACAGTTGTTTTTCCCTCTCCTGATGGTTTGTACATCATAGAATCTTTCACACACTTTTGACAAACTTTTGAATATCACAAACTGCTTCTTGAAGACTTGTTCTCTCAATATGTGGGTACATACTATTCAGAAAAAATACAATTAGCTTGCATTGCTTTGACTAATATATCCAGGTCATTGAAAACAGCAACAGACAATTTCTACCAGGTGTCCAACTTGCAACTAGAACATTGCCAAGTTGTTGATGTTAGTCTTGGATTCAACTTCTGACTTTAGAGATAAATACAATACTGATTGTTCCTCTGTTCAGTGTTGCCTGCCTCAGTTTTTAACGAAGTTTCTCAAACTATTTTCCACAGCACTTCCCTTTTATCTGTTGAAGCAAAGATCAGTGTTCTTGACCTGCTCTTCAGTGTTTCACGTCTTTGGTTTTATGTAAACTCTAATTTGATTCTGATTTATTTTGTAAATATTTTACTACAAGTAAAAGGAAATACAAGCACCACGAGTAATTTTGAACCACATCTCAACCACCTTGAGACTAGAAAATTGACAAGCACAGGAAAAAGATAGTCAAGCAGAGAAGACTTCATGTGCACCAACACACCCAGTTCTTCATATGCATTGAAGTAATTCTGACATATACATCTAAAATTCAGCAGAAGTGTAAAGAAAAATCCAATAGAGAAGTCTTCATTACTGCTGCAGCTATACTTGAGCGTGTGAGAAAGACTCCCCAAAGATGGATATGTTGGCAGGATAAGGAGTCTTGGGGTATTGATTCACCTCTTGCAGCTGCACACTACAAAAGGTATTAATATATTACTGGAAACATGATGTCTCTTAGCATAATAGCTTTGGCAGTTCAAGAGAGGATTCTTTAAGCGGTAGTGAAATATTCAAGTTAGTGAAATATCAGCATGTACTTGGTTTTCATGAATCTCTTGAGAAATGATTGAAGAATGCTGAGGGAAGGAGATATTAATCTTGTAAAAATGGCAACTTTTTATAGGTACTGTATCTAAATAATAAAAAAAAAAAGTTTAATGTGAGTGCAGTAATTTACACTGAAAAGTTTGCTATTTTGATTTACCTGTGACAGCTGCATGGAACTAATAAAATCATGCTTTCTTCTCTGTTTCCAAAGGATTTTGAACAATTTGGGCTTTGATTGCTTCTATTTTGATGTGATCATCTCACTCATTTCTACTAATGGCACCCAAGTGCAAAATTTGGGCCACCAACTGTTTATCTCGAGGCAATCTTTTGTAATTTCTTGCAAAGCCAGACTCCACAGTAGCAATGTGGGTACATTTTGGCTTTCACCCAACTGCAGAAGTAGAGCTCAACAACTTGGAGGAGGCAGAATTGGCTCCAGCATCCTGTCCAATTCTGCAAACTTGGAACAACTTCTCTAACCAAAGCTGCAAGGGGTTATTCATGCCATATCTACTCAGCAAAATTTGGCAACTAAGCTCTAAAAAATGTGCAGAGAATTTTATTTCTCACCAATATTAATTGTGAGTTTTATACTATTATTCTGGAGAGTTATTCATTTCTAATATTTGTGACAGTCAGACTAACCCCCAACTTAGACTAATTTGGAGATTTCTCATAATGTTGTTGTGTTGCAACCGTGCAATGCATCATCTTTTATCTATGCGTTTATTTCTGCCTGTTTTTTCAATGTTTTGAGTCCTTGAAAGAAGGTCAGCGGGCTTTGTGGTCTGTGGAGACAAAAATTAATCCATGGCTTTATCCCTGTTAGTCTCTCAGGAACATTCATGCAGCATAGCATGCTTTAAAATCAACAGCTGGTTTCTCTGTTCTTTGTTGTTGTTTTAGTGGTATATATCTCTCTTTTACTGCTAGACTTGAAAGAAAAAAAAATGTATATAACAGTGTATAATACATATGTAACAGTTTTTATTTCAAACATATGGGAATTCTAAGTTGCTGCTCAAAGTGTTTATTTCCTAGGAGTATGATAGACAGAAGAGAAGAAATAGAAAGTGGCAGCATGGCAGAATACATATCAAAGAGCCTTACTGTACATCAGATGATATAATCACTGAGCAGGGAGTTTTCTGTGTTTTTTCCTCTCTGCTTGTCAAAATAGCAAACATACATGGTACATACATCCCAGCAGGTACAGTGGCTCAGTGTCTTTCTGCTGACACAAAAATACTATATTCTTGATATCTAAAAACAAAAGTGTAAAAGTTCCTTTTGCTGTTTCTAACAGTGGCCGTATTTTATAATTTTATTGTGGAAAGGTACATTTTATTTTAGTAATTCAATTTAAATTGTGACGCTCTTCATACATATATGGCAGTAACTAACCTATAGCTCTGCTGAGGTGTTGATGACGCCCTGTTTGTTCAGCATCGGTATTTAACTTGACTGGATCTGGTGTCTCCCATCTTCCTCTTCAGAATACCTCATGGACTGTAGTTGGAGTTTAGTACAGGCCAGTTTAGAGAGAAGTGTCTTGATCATTACTACAGATACTGGGACAAATAGCAACGTGGGCAGGTGCCAACTACTTGTGGAAAATTACATTTACCTCTCCATAAAACCTTACAGCAGAGGGAAGTATAAAGTGCTGTTTTTTTTTTTATTCTATTTTATTTATTTATTTTTTCGATAGAGGGCTGCTCTGATTTTGAACTTGATAAAACAGTGAATCAACATAAGCCAAAGACATTGCTCCCTAAAATCACCATTGCAGACACCAGTCCAGTCCACACGTGAATCCCCGCAAACTCTTCTATGTTTATCTGTGATATATATATATATATATATATATATATATATATATATATATATATATATATATATATATATATATATATATAGTGCCATTTTTACTTTCACTCAACCTTTTATTAATATGGTTGAATACAGCTCTCAGTGAACAACCAGTGACTTGCCATTGCAGACATTTTATTCACTCTAAATTATTATATTCAAGTTTTCAGCTGTTGCTGTGAGAGAATGCATGCTGAAGAATCAGAGAAGTTAGACTGGATACACATTACATTTTGAAATGTTACTGTCTGAACTTTTGCCAACAAACGTATCTCACGGGATTTATTCACTTTTTGAATAATCTTGTGAATATAATTCAGCTTTAGCGTCTTTTGTTGCTATTGCTAGAGTTACTCTGAATACTTGGCCAGAGATTAGAATGAGACAACATTCAGTTTCACTTTTATTAGTAATTAGTATTAGTAATTATAGGTCAAAACTTAAACAACTGACTGTTTTTTTTTTTTTTGTTGTTGTTCTTTTTCTCTTTATTCATCATAATTAAGAACTCGCAACAGTTTTGGTCTATAAATGCATTAAACAAAAACATGAATGTTGATATACTTTTTGGAGTTGTATCAAAAAGCAGATAAGGTCAAGAAATGTACTACTTCTATCATGGAACTCGCAGCACAATATTTCTGTTTTATGCTTTACAGTTTTTGGAAAAACAAAACATTCAGTTGGTGGGATTCAGCAGGTTAGTGATAAAATAATCTTTTAAATCAATTTTAGCCATAAACGTGTAGTGATTTGTTACTTGTTTGGATTAACTCTTATTTTTTTGTTGATGTGGTGTTTAACTTCTTTCTTTTTTTCCCTAAGGTGTTTTTAAAGTACAGCTTTACTCTATGAAACTTTTAACTGAGCTGAACTGTATATCGACAAGGTGTTTTAAACAGTATTAGGCTTAGTGTTGTTTGAACTCACTGATCTATGTGAATCCAACAAGATTTATTTATTTTTTTTCCTCTGGAGTTCCTGTTACATACTGCCTGAAGCACTTTATAATATATTAATTATCTGATTGTGTTACTTAGTTTAAGCATTGCAAAAAATGTAAGTAAGTTAGTAAATGCAACTCATTTCTCAATTTCAAGAAATTAAAACTGCAGATTTATGATTGTTTTTATCTTTAGAGAAAAAAAAAAAAACAATCTGATTTCCCCACTATTTTATAGCACTTAGCATTTGTCATGATGAATTTGTGCCTGTTTGAAACACAGCTCAACTGACTTTGAGGTACAGATTTATGCCTGGCAATTTGTGAAAAGCAGCATTAACTTTTCTTGTTGAACAAAGTGTTTTTATGGAGACTTTTTTCCCCTTTTGCTGTGACAGATGGTGAAAGTTATTCTTTCCATTTTCATCAACTCTACATTATTGTCCAGACTTATATTTATGGGTGCTGGGCAGCAATTTTTCTGCACTGTCGTCATCATTTAAAGCACAGATGAATTATTCCTCAGCTGCTGCAGATCAGCACCATAAGGCTAACTGCCACAGTGCCCATCTGATAAATGATCGCCGAAAAAACATACCAGAAGACAAATTCTCAGCTGCTTCATTTAAACTTAACTATTACATGTGAAAATGACCTTCGCGTTCTGCCTTTCCTTGAAAAAAAAAAAGTCAACTTGTGACACATACTAGGGGTGTGGATTTGTCTATAAATCTTATAACCCGGTCCCACATGATGGATGTGATCACCCTTTAATACTGATTGGACCATTTCTAAATCAAATTAACATCTTTTAGCTCAACACTTCTGTTTCCCCTTCGACTCCAGAGCAGTCATGAACAAGCCGGTGCAATGGAGAGTTTGTACATGTGTGTTTGACTTGTTTTCTTTTCCCTTAGGTCAGCCATGTTTACTTGGATAATTGACATTACTGAAGCTGAGGGTGATGTCAGTGACAGCGAACCTGCAAAAAGATCATTGTTAACACGGTCGTTTCAATAGATAGATTATTTTAGTCGGGAGATGGAACTAGATGACCTAAAGTAATTCCAAATAGAGTTCTCCTCTTCACTATCCGTCAAAACCTAATTTTATCCTTGTCATAGATCTTAAAAAAAAAAAAAAAAAAAAACTTTTATATGCTTCACTGAGTATATGTCAGTGAAATATGAACTGAAGTTAAGCGGGGTCAAAACAAATTTTGTCCACAGACATTGTTGTCAGCATTTTAAAGTGCTATGTTGCTTTGCTCCAGTAAGCTAGACAGCTCATTTGTTACAGGTGATTTTATGTACCTGCTCAGGATTAATATACTTCTGTTTGGCAGAAAAAAATATTTAGTGATCTCTACTGTACTGCACATCACATCCAAAACACTGTGGTGTTTGTGCAATGAATAAAATAGAAGGAGCTGAATCCTTTTAGCATAACAAAATACAGAGTTTATGAAAGAACTGGTCGATTTAAAAAAAATTGGTATATAATTGGGATTGACCTTTGTTTTTTTAGTAGGTGTGCAGCAAAGTTGACATTTAATGAAATGAATAACTGTTCCTTGTCAGAGTTTGGCCTTTGAGTCTATAGCTGTTGTAGAACGAGATGAGACCTAAGTATGATGGTAGAGAGTTTGGTGTGCTCAGTTACACAGTGATCTGATGGGTAACACTTTTGCTTCATAACAAATTGTCCTCTGGTTTGAACTGTGACAGCTCCTATGTGGAGCTGGCAAGTTCTCTTTTGTTCAGAATGACTGCATGGGGGTATTTCTTTCATGACAGAGATTTAAAGAATGACTACGTCCCCCGAGTCGGATGAACCCAGAGTGCTTGGGTTCAAGATCCACTCCGTACTCTTCAGATTCTGAGAAACAAAAACAAAATGGCTTCTCGAGCAACGAGATGCCCTGTTGGAGACATTATTTACAAAGGTAACTAAATCAGAATGGGGAAACTGCTGTGGCAACTGGTGCCATCAAAGTCTTTGTACTTATAAACCAGCTGTTTCCAGTGTCTAAGAAAACACTTTCTGGACCCCAGTGTGGCTTCTGTCCATCTACGAGTTCAAGTGATATGATTTTTACAGCCTACCGACTCCAGGACTCCAAACACCATGACATTATGCCACCATTATAAATAAATCAAAAACCGACCTTATTATTAATTTTTTTTTTTACATTCATCAGTGTGTGAGAAATAGTCCTTAGATTTTGGTCCACATTGACATGATGGGATCATTCAGTTGATGAATTTGCCAAAAGTCCATAATGCAAATCTCTAGTTTCACCAAATTTTAAAGGTGATCAATTGAATTAGGATTTAGAGATTGCAGAGGCCATAGCAGTAGATCTTTGTGACATGGTGCGTTATGTTTAATCAAGTCCAATTGCAATAATCAACGAACACCAATAGTCATTCTTTTTTTATTCCTGTTAGATTTATAGTTATAATGGCCAGTGTGTAGAAGCTTGATGTCAGTACCAACATAAAGTCATGTAAACTTCATGTAAGTAACTTTCCTCCATTATTATCTAAATGCCGAGTGGTTATTGGCTTTGTAGTTCTTTTAGTACTATCCTGAAAAAAATATTTTACTTAAAAATAAGTCTGAAATTGGACTGAGAGGACTTTTTTTAAAACATGTTGAAAGAAAATATCCAGTGGCTCCAAGCTAACTCTACTTCAGAGCGCAGAATAAGTAGAAATTGTGTTAAAATTCTAGCTCAAAAGTGATGCTAAAAGCGATTCATAACTTGCCTTGACAATGATTAAAAGCTGTAATTTGTCAGGCTAGACTTTTAATCATCGCCACATGAACACTCAAGAAGGGGCACAACCAATTCAGACGGGGCGGGACTGCCTCATAACCTGGCATTAATGGTCAGTTGACCAGTCACAAAAATAGATTACACCAACAAAAATCTAATGGTGCTTACATTTTTGTGCTTCATGCCATTGTAAGTTAAACAGTAAGTGTTTTTTATCACTTACTTGGTCAGTTTGACATAACAGAATCTGCTTGAATCTGTACATGTCATTTTTGCTCTATCATCATTTGCTTCAAATTTATAAATTGAGAAGAAACGCTCTTTACCTGACAAACTGTGTAGTGTGGAAAGCTGAAAGGGTGCAGATTTGTATTAATTTCTGTGATAATTATAAGAATTATTTGTCACCGAAATACATTTTACTCCTAGTCTATGGTGTGATGTGTGCTTTTCTATGTTCATGTATGTGAAATTATAAAAGGAGCTATAAATCCTCCCTCACAGCCCTTCAAACGGCTGACTCATACTACACTGATGCAATCCATCAAATATTCATCAAGATATATGAAAAATTGGTTGTCAGAACTCCACTGAGAATATCATTTAGGTCTCTGAGTTCTTAATCGACAGTGGACCAGATTACTGCAAATGTTGCCTCGACTCTCTGAATGTCATGACGGCTTTCGCACCAAAAGCATGAGGGACGTTCCCTGCTAAACATGGGCAGCTAAATACTTTGCAGGACTTGGACTGGCCCCCTGTAGTCTAATAAAAATCTAAGCAAGAATCAAGGTGCATATGAGACCCAAAAGTAAACAAATATTACTTTTCAAAAGCACAGTTTGACCAAGTGAGTGGGTCCAGATTAGGCTTTATCCATCAGTACTCTTCTAAAGATCAAGCCTGACTCAGAGAAACAAACACACAGAGAAGCATGTGTGATTGGAAAACAACGTAAAACGTTTATTTATATTGCTTTTGAAATTACAGCTTCACCGAGTGTTACTAAAAATATAACATGCTTGCTGTTTCTCAATGATAGTTTTCTTTGTTTGTGCAACACTAACTTATTTGAAATGTTCCAGAACAGAATCCATTTTGATCCAAAGATATGCACAATATTAGTTTTGTCATCAGGTCTTAATGTCGTAATTAGAACTTTTAGCACTTTTTGCATCATTCTTTCAACTCATAAAAAGGTTATTGGTTTCCTTATTTCAGATGCTTTGTGTGACCCATAAACAGCTTGTCTTTAAGCATAATATGTTGGTAATGTACACAGACTATCAAAACGAAACCACACAGTCAGTACATCATCTGATTAAGAAAAGTATATTAACCTTGGCAAAATCTGATAAAGCTGCACCAAACTGAGTGTATATAGTAGCTTATGGCAAGAAAACAAATGTCAAGAAATGTAAATGATAAAATATTACATTGAGATAAAATAAAAAATAAGTGTGTCTTTCTGTCTCTGATCAGTTTATGACAATTAACATTCTGAATACTTTCTTTAAAGTAGACAACACTTAATTAAACTAACCATAATTTTGGCCATGAGGTTTTGGCTACTGCTGCCTTAACAAGTACTATGTTAATATTTTGTATAATTTACTTGTAATTCACATACGAAATCCTATATTATTATATCCCAAATCTCTACTTACCAGTTTACTATTGACCTTTATTCTGGTCATCATGCTTTGTTAAAATTAAATAAAACAGTTTTCTCTGAAGCAGTAAAACTATGACACAGCTTAGCATGTTTCCACTTTGAAATGTCTACAGAACTACTTCTTCATTATGAAACTGCATTTGGGGTGTAGCTGTGAAATTCCTCAGAAGAAACCTTTTACATTTTAAATATTTTAATACAGTATTTGCTTTACAGATTGTATTCTTCATTCTTTTTTTTCCCCTTAAAATCTCTTTGAAGCATTTTGCTCTAGTGGTCTTTCGTCTGAATTGACCTTTGCTCTCAATCACATCCTTACTCCAGCTTCTGAGTTTAATATCCTTGCCTGTCAATTGCAGCTGAGAAGAGAGCGACTTTGTTTCCTTGCTTTCATGACAGCTACTCTGAAAAGCTGGCCTAAGGGCAGGACCTCAACAAATTTTCTAAAGGCTGGCCAAGGCAGTCTTTGAGCTATTTTTACCACTCAATCCCTTATTTATTTAGTTAGTTAGTTCTACCTAACACATCCTTGTGATTCCATTTGTCATATTTATAAAATGGATTAAACTTCTCTTGCTCGACTTAAAGTCCTTTTTCTGAAAGCAGCCAGAGATAAAAAAAAAAAAAATACGGATATGATTTAAACTATCAGAACAGAACAAACAAAAGTGATAAACTGGTAGCAATATATGCTTAACATAGCCAAAGATGATCTGTTGTGATGTATCAGGAAGGAAAATCTCTGAGAAAAAAAGAATAGAGCTTTTCTATCATTATTGAAAACATTTGTTTTGTACATTTTTGAAATGATTAAAGATTTATATTTCCATATTAAATTACTTTATTTTCCCATCACTACTTACAGTGTTTGTATGGAGTTCACACATATGAACACTACTCTGTCCAAATTCTGTTTTATTTTGTTCCAACGCGTCTGTAAGAAAGAAACAGTGTCCATTGTGGTAAAAGACATGCTTTAAGCTCGACAGATAGTAAATAACCAGCATTAAACCAATGAAAGTCGTGGCTTTTAGATTGAAAAGAAACAAGTGATTTTTTTTTTAATCGTCACAGCTGATTTTTAACGTACCCAAGTACTTCCTGAAGCCTAGATACTACCACACTGTAACTACAGGGGTGTTTGATTAAACGTGATTAGAAGACACTTAAAAATCATGCTGATACAGAAGAACATGTAGACGACCTGTTTTTGTGATTCACGGGTGAAGACTTAATGTCCTGATTGTGTTAGAGTGCTTACAAGTATCATCCACATCCACTGGTGTTGGTTTTACTGTCTGACACGTTACTCTGCAAAAAAAAAAAAAAAAATAATATATATATATATATATATATATATATATATATATATATATATATTAGATTAAAAGGGGAATATTTTTCTGTCTCTACATGTTGTGTATTCTGAAAAACTATACATAGAAATTTTCATCTGATTTAAATTGCAATAGAATACAATGGCATGCTGCTGTACATACAAATAAATGTCATCAGCAAAAAAAAATAAATAAATAATCCATGATCTAAAATTTTGATTTAGGAAATGTATAGGTTATTTTTTTTTCTGTATCATTCTCTGACTACTTATTAAGACTGGAGTATTGCTGGAAACTTAACCTAAAGAAAGACGGAGTTTAGAGGTGCAGCAGCACGTTCTTGTTTAATGAGGTGGGTGTCTGTGGATTCTGTCAAAGACAGGCGCTGCTGGTTACAGTTTCAAGAGATTAATTTGAGAACCGTAAAGCTTTAACAAGACTTGAAAGGTGTGTACAAGTGTATGATCTGATAGTGAGTGTTTGTCAGACACAAATCTAATGGATGATGAGATACAATGAATGTTTTCACTTCTTTATTTTTCTACATCTTCTACGTCTTTTTTTCTTGTCATAGCAACTCAGTATCTGGGGTTTCACCAGCTTCTTAAGTATTTTCTGTGATTTTCAAATACTTCCAGGCCCTTTCTCCTTCACTGGATAAGAGTCATGTGTTTTTGGTGCCCTTTTGGGCTAAACGTGCTTCTACTGATTGCCCTATATTTCTGTAAATGTCACTGCACTGAGATACATCGATGTTGTAACCCTCCCACTTAACCAGCTCAAACAAAGTAGAGTTTGGTGGAGGTTTAATTTTATAGATAAGATGGATAGTACTCAAAATACTTAAGAATCACACTTTTTAGTTGATATATTGACAATTATATGCGTTACATTGTAAAAATAGATTTAGTTTTTGTTGTTATTTTTAAGCAGTATTTACTACACAGATAAACGAAGCATCTTAGTTGTTTTTTTTATTGTCGTAAATTTATTGTTCTTGTAAATTCATACATTTAAGCTGAATTTGAGCTCATGGTTGCATGTTAAACCTGCTCTGCCTCAATTCCTCGTTATTGCATTGTAATCATTGTTGTGGAAATATGAAGGCACTGGCAGGTTCCTACTCATCTTCTTAATTGTTGGCTGTCAAGACACATTGAGAAGGTGGGATTCTTTGTGCTCTTCAGAACAATAGGCAAATAATAAAGCCGACACCTGGCAGTATTGTTGTCGCGCCAAGATAATATGAATGATCCGACTCGTGTGAAAAGGATGCTGTAAGTTTTCTTGGAGTATTTTAATATCTCGTTCTTGACGTGTTTTCTGTGTTCTCTGACAGATGCCATGTTGCTGGTCGCAGACAGACTGGTGGGACCTTTCAACATTGAAGCAGTTATAGAGCCAATTGATATAAAAATTTCGGAGGCTATTATGATGATGCAGGACAACAGCATGCAAGTGTCAGCCAAGGTACTGTATCTTGAGAAGCCTTGATCTTGTGTTATTTATGCCTATTTTTATTTAATTATTTATGTTTAATTATGGCAAATGCTTTCCCTGGCAGTAAAATACTGTGTAATTTACTGTGTCCAATGCCAAATCCTAACAGCAGCTGCATAAATTTTATATAAATTGGATTTTATGATCTTATTTAAATTTCTCAATGACAGCAGTACACACAGCAGCCACTTTATTAGGTACACTTGTTTAATTGCTTGTTGTAAATCTGCCCATTACATCGCTACAACTCAGTAGATTTAGGTATCTGGTCGTCGTGAAAACAACTTGCTGGAGCTCTAACTGAGCATCGGCATCATAAAGAAAAAAAAAAACTATATATATATATAATACAGATTTAGGTCATTTTAATGTTGGTCCTAGAGGAACTGCTTATCTACTAAGGAAATAATGTGTAACTAACTCTTGGCTAAACAGACAATGGTTCAGAAAAGATAAATATAGCCAGCAGTTATTCGGCAGAAAGCACCTTGTTGATGTTGAAGGTCAGAGGGGAACAAGAAGTCTGAAGTGATGGAAAGGCAACAGTCGCTCAAATAACCAGTTGTTACAATCACAGAGTACAATCACTGAACAACAGCTGAAGACCACACCAGGCACCACTTCTTTTAGCTAAGAATGGGAGACTGAAGCTGCAATTTGCAATTCAAAATTGGTAAATAATGGATTGGAAAAAAAAACATTGCCTGGTCATTTGAGTCTATAAACACCATGGAAGCATGTTCAGCTTGTCAACGTTTCAGAATACTTGTGATCTCATGAAGTGGAGGATATTTTCTTACCACATTCAGGGCCTTTTAGTACGAACTGACATGATTTAAATGTCACAGTTCACTATCATTGCTGACCATGTCCATTCCTTAATAAATTCTATTAAATGCATCAGCAATATTAATTAAAACAATGTTTTTTTTTTTGCTTTTTTTAATTACCATCCCTTAACAATGATAATTATTGTTTAGGAACAATACAGTCATGTAGATGCATCTACATGACTGTAGATGCCACACTTGACTTCCACCTCAAATTATTTTGTGAATTCTGGTCAGTCCTCATAAGTTGTGACAAGGTCCATGTGAATTTGATGGGCTGTCTTTTCCTGTATCAAGAGGGCTTGAAATGTGCAATTTTACCTATTGTCCGTTCTCCTTGAGGTTTTGTTTGGTGAACAAATTGCTCTACGATTACAGCTTTCTCCAATATGTAATCTTGTTCTGAGGTTTTCTAAACATACCAGACTAAATTGCGTTGCAGTTGTGTCACTGTGTGGGACCACAACACACTGGAAAATTAAAAAAAAATCTGAGGACTCAAAAAGCATTAGACAAAGGCATTCTTTTGGCATGATTATCACATCATACCATGACAAATAATTAACCAACAGAGGAGTGCTAAAGACCAGTAATATTGAGCAAAGCATCTGAATAGACCTTACTGGGGTTACAAACTGGTTCAGGTGTTCCTCGGTTAGTATTTTAGACATTTTTTTTAAATTCAGCATTAATTTGTGTATTTTGGGTTCTCTTCCAAAGGAAACTGGTTTTCGTCTATTCCACAGTAGCATTTTTTATAAACATCGATCCACTATTTCTTAGGAGGGTTTTCAGAAAGTGTTTCCTTTTGTGTGTTTTATATTCAGAGAAAAAGTCTCATTTGCCAGAATTGGTGGAGTTTCAATGGCAAAATCCAAATGAATCCTGGATAGTCATTTTCTTTATTTGTCTACATCTTTTTCCATTGTTACATATAAATATTTTTTGTGGTGGTACAGTTTTTCCCTTGAAGGTGAATAGTAAAATGGCAAGATTGATTTTTGCCTCCCCACTCACATGAGACTTGCCACTTTGAACATTAACCTTGGTCACTGATAAACACCAGTGCTTGATTTGTTTTGTCTCGCAGCCACAAATTGAGCTGGAAAAGTATTAGACTTTGGATTTTTCTTG
>NW_015114488.1:72144-96524 GCF_001443285.1 Poecilia latipinna
CCACCCCAAAATTGGGTGGAAAAAATTTTAAATTTTGGTTTTTTTTTGAAAAAAAAAAAAAAAAAAAAAAAAAAAAAAAATATATATATATATATATATATATATATATATATATATATATATATATATATATATATATATATTTGAGAGATTCTTGTTCATTTTGCAAAGGGTGTTGCATTTTGCTCCGACACATCTGGCTTTGTGACATACAGATGTGTTGTTTGGCAATGTAGGAAAAAAATAAACAATTTTATTTGACAATTATGTTGAGAGATGCTGTTAACTGAGCAGTTTTCTGTTTTCAGATGCAAACAGAGCTTTCTGTTTTTCACACTTCCAGTCCTTTCTGTATGGTAACTGTGTTTGTCCTTGCTCTATTTTAGGTTTTTCAAGAGTGTGGTCAACCAAAGCCTTCAGCAATAGGCAGGTCTGCACGGGGCATCTCAGATGTATTTAGTAGTCGCTTTAGACCCTTTACCCCCGAACAGAGACCGACCACAGCAGCTGGAACAAGCCTGGATAGACTGGTATGTAGAAAGATAAGACAGAGTAAAGAGCGTTTGTACATGTTAAAATCCACCTTAATCACATAATGACACTAAAATGTGTCATATAAAACATTAAAAATATATGTATATATTGGTATGATATGCAAAAACTAAATATGTTACTAATTGTATAAAAGCCAGAGTATTTAAAATATAAACATATTTTTAAAGATATTTGACGTAAATTGTCAAGAACTTCAGGATATTCAGTCGTTCTTACATATTTTGACAGCTAAACTGATTTCCAGAGCTCTTCAGAGGAGACGTTTCCTTTTTTTGGAAATATCATTGGCAGAGGCAAACTTGGTGAAGGCATGCTGAGCTTAAGGTCGACTAACTGGGATGCAAGTCCAAAGGCCAGAAAAAAAATAGAGGAATGTTCATGTAGTTCATGGAGCTCCCAGGTACAGTGTGACTTCTACCACTGCTGCACTCCGAGTAATGTAAAATATTTATATATATACTCCCTTCCAGGAGTTGTGGTAAACTCACAATGGTGCTTGAATATAAAGCAAAAATAAATCTACACATGTGGTTTAAAATGTATTTTTTATTGTATATGAAACCACTGAGGCCACACTTACTGTTTAATAATTTAATATGTGTATCCATTTCCAAACGCAGGGTATGCCTTCACCTAGAAATTTTGTTGTTTTGCTTTTTGTAGAAGATATTCACAAAAAAATTGATTTAAAATCTGGGTGACTGAGTTGCAAAAGTTGCAACTCGGTCACTTGCACTGTGTGATGTTGTAGTTGTTAAATACTTTTATAGATTTAATTTTGTAATGAAACCAAGTAACCTAAATAAAGGCAGTGGTATACTGTATTTAAGCATTCTTTCCCAACATATTTTTAATATATAAAAGTTAGCAACTTGTAAAGGTGCTGAAAGGATTTTAGTCAGACATGCGTCTCATTTTATTACAATTGTCCTTTGGATCATCCATGCCTCAAATACTTCTTTACCTAACCGTCTAACTGGGAAATCCATCTGTTAAAAACATCATCACACCTTTGACTAAAAGGTACAGACATTAAACTTGTGCTGCAGAATCAGTTGAAAATTATTAAAATGGAAAAATATGCAGCATCACAACAGCTATTAAATGCTGCAGAGTTTAGTGTTAGTTTTTATCAGCACTTATTGATATAAAATTCTAATGAAATTACAAAGTTAAATGTGTATAACAGGGCAGATCCCTTATAATATTATTTTTGAATTATATGTATCTTTGCAAACAGCCCCAGCTTAAGAAATATAACTAAATCCTCTTACTTGCTTCAAGACATAAAGATCAAAAAGAAGGTGAAAGGTATCTGTGCTTTTAGAGAAATTCTCTGAGTTATTCCAGTTTTAATAATGCATTACTACATGCATTTGTACTTCTGCTTGTCAAAGATCTGAGTTTTCTGTAAATCAGTGCTTTGCTTAGAGTAAGACTAGTTTTCTATAAATCTGTACCTTGTGTAAATGTAAGAAATATATATTCATTATATATCACACATTATATGTCATATGAACCTACATGTACAGATCCACTAAATAAATTAAAACGATATTGAAAACTCTATTATAGGAATATTATCACTAAGTGAAACATCATGTAAATGAATTATACACAGATGTTAGAAAGCATTTCTGACATGAAGATTTTCTGATTACAGTTAATGAAAAACCTGACATTTAAAATTGGAATATGACATCAGATCAATTTTTAGAAAAAAGTTTCTTAAATGTAGCATTAATGAAAAGTAGATTTAAAACCTGTTTAAAAGTTGCCAAAAGGTACTTTTAAACTGATGCATTTAAATATGCGTTTTATCAAAATGCATATTTTAATTAATTGAATATAACAATATGATAAGTTTGTCAATTTTGAAAAGCTCTTCTAATTAAAAAACAAACAAACACGAAAACTTCTGCTTTCAAACAACTTCAGACACATTTTTCCACTTCAGACGTAGATTTTTATGCAGGTCTTGATTTAAGCATTGATCTGGAAGTAAAAGATTTTTAAAAGATTTCACAGTGCCTCACTGGAAGTCATTGTGAATCAAATGGTTCGAAGTACTAAATCTCATAGGCTGGTGAATAGAATATTTCAGCAGCTCCATTTATCATTTAACTTTTTGCTTCGCTAACTAATAGACATTCTTTTGCTCCAATTCTCACTCTCACTCTCTCTGTTTCTCCAATGTCCAATTAAATCTCTTTCTTCTTCATTTCTCTGCTGCTCCCAGAGGGCTGTCTGGAAGACAATGCAACACAGTGTAAGCTTTCCATTCCTCTTCTTGATTTCACAAAGTCATCACTCTTCTGTTTTAATCAACCTGCCCAACTCACTTCACTTCTTTATGTTTAGCATTGGTCCTGGTAACTTCTTTGACACATGACTGTTTAATCATTTCGCTCACGATGTATTTATATTTTTGATCCTGTGCCTGATATCTGAAATTCGGTGACTTACAGGTTCAGGGGTTAGGATTGCTTGTTGCTGCAAGGTAAATTTTGATCTGTGGGATTGTTTTCATCCTGCTTAAATGTTCTGCCGTAGCTTTGTTACCTGCATTACTAGAAAAGCAGGCCGACTGCACATATTTTGCTTGTACTTCAAGTACAAACCAGATTCCGAAAAAGTTGGGACACTAAACAAATTGTGAATAAAAACTGAATGCAATGATGTGGAGATAGCAAATGTCAATATTTTATTTGTAATAGAACATAGATCGCAGATCAAAAGTTTAATCTGAGTAAATGTAACATTTGAAAGGAAAAATATGTTGATTCAAAATTTTACAATGTCTACAAATCCCAAAAAAGTTGGGACAAGTAGCAATAAGTGGCTGGAAAAAGGAAATTGAACATATAACAAACAGCTGGAAGACCAATTAACACTAATTAGGTCAATTGACAACATGATTGGGTATAAAAAGAGCTTCTTAGAGTGTCAGTGTCTCTCTGAAGCCAAGATGGTAAGAGGATCACCAATTCCACCATTGTTGCACAGAAAGATAGTGCAGCAATACCAGAATGGTGTTACCCAGCGTAAAATGACAAAGACTTTTAAGTTATCATCATCAACCGTGCATAACATCATCAAAAGATTCAGAGAATTTGGAACAATCGCTGTGCGTAAGGGTCAAGGCCGTAAAACTCTACTGGATGCTCGTGATCTCCGGGCCCTTAAACGTCACTGCACCTCAAACAGGAATACCAATGTCAAGGAAACAACAGTATGGGCTCAGGAATACTTCCAGAAAGCATTGTCAGTGAACACAATCCACCGTGCCATCCGCTGCTGCCAGCTGAAATTCTACAGTGCAAAGAAGAAGCCATTTCTAAGCAAGCTCCACAAGCTCAGCCGTTTGCACTGGGCCAGGAGTCATTTAAAATGGAGTGAGGCAAAATGGACGACTGTTCTGTGGTCAGATGAGTCACGATTTAAAGTTCTTTATGGAAGACTGGGACGCCATGTCATCCGGACCAGAGAGGACAAGGATAACCCAAGTTATCAACGCTCCGTTCAGAAGCTGCATCACTGATGGTCTGGGGTTGCATGTGAGCTGGTGGCCTGGGCAGCTTGCATGTCTGGAAAGGCAGCATTAATGCAGAGAACTATGTTCAGGTTCTACAACAACATATGCTCCCATCTAGACTTCATCTCTTTCAGGAAAGACCCTGCATTTTTCAACAAGATAATGCCAGACCACATTCTGCAGCAATCACAACATCATGGGTACGTAGGAGAAGGATCCAGGTACTGAAATGTCCAGCCTGTCCAGAAAGTCCAGATCTTTCACCTATAGAGAACATTTGGTGCATCATAAAGAGGAAGGTGCGACAAAGAAGGCCCAAGACGATTGAACAGTTAGAGGCCTGTATTAAAATGATACATTCTCTCAGTTTAAACTTTGGATCTGTGATTTGTGTTCCATTGTGAATAAAATATTAGATGTTGGCACCTCCACATCATTGCATTCAGTTTTTATTCACAGTTTTAGTGTCCCAACTTTTTTGGAATCTGGTTTGTATGAACAAAGTAATATACACTATCAACCATTTAATATTCAGTCAGACTGTTTTGATGCATTTTTTTGTGAACCATTTGTTATGATCAGAGACAACATTCAGTGCTGATTTTGCAAGAAGTTGTGTTACTACTTTAAATGTAAAAACACACTAAAATTTTTTTTTTCTTGGCTTTTCAAATCTTTATTGATCAAAAGAAACAAAAGAGAGTTTTGATTATCTGTAATAAGAAAAATGTGGAAGCTGTAAAAATGTTCATATTTCTCTGATAATCTATTTGATATGTTGGCTCAGTACAATTGTCTGCTAATTACTTAGCAACAATTGCTTTGTTTTGCTTTCCTCTTATTTGCTGACTTTTTGCAGCTTTTGTTAAATTGATGACTATGCAGTTACGATAAGTACGGTTACAAAATAGCTGTTTCTCTATATTTGACGAAAATTATTTTGTTAAATGTGCAAATGAAAGCAAAAATGTTTTTTCTATGAAAACTCTACTAATTATGATCTACTACAAAATCACAGCTTTTATTAATCCTGATTTACAGAGAAAAGTAAAACTTACAAGAAATAATAGTCTTCCTGCCACTGTCTATTAAATCATCATCTCCAATAATAATCCCTCATAATTTAATACGGGAACTTAATGAGGGAACTGGTGCAATGGCTACTATTTAAAACTGATACTTGAAAATTAGAAGTCTCTGGCACAAAGACTTGACACGTGTTTCAAAGAAATACATTTAATTATCTTAACACTCAGTTACAAGTTTGACTAAAACAAAAGATGAAAAAGGATCCCTATTACGTCATGAAATAATAGTAATCATAATATAAAAAGTTCAAACTGAGAAACTCATTAAGACTGGACACTTAAATACCGTGTATCAAGCACCGTGTGGCTTTTTGTCACTTAGGCAGATACTGAAAGAAACTACTGAAAGGACACAATCATGTTAACAGCAGGATGAACAGTGTAACAACCAATTGCCTGCATGACATTAGCATTTTGCTCAAAGTATTGTGATGCCTTATTAAATCCTCAGAAGGTGACAAACTAAACACTATAACTTATTTTTCAGAAAGCGCTACTACTTGAAAATGCTGATTAGTTGGTCTGGAAACTGAAGTAAAATAACTTATTTGACAAATTTTTATGTAAGTAGCACTTAGTATGATATAGATCTTGTAAAGGTTTTAGAATTAATGAATGAAAAAACATAAAGTAAAGGACTTGGCAGGGTGAACTTGTAACTGAGGGGATTTTTCTACAACAAGCAAGAGATCAAACCCAGTAAGTTTCCATAGACCAGAAATCTGCAACCTACACTTCTGAAATAATAATAATTAAAAAAACATTTTATTATAACAAATGCAGGTTTTAGCAGCTTGCCATATAATAATTGCATTAAATTTCCACAAAACTAAAACGACACTAAAAGTAACAGTAATAGTTTTTTTTAGATATATTTTTCTTCTCATTCGGTTGGAAACTTTATTCTTTTTGTGCATCATTTTCCACCAATAACATCTCAGAAAATGTTGTCATTTCTCATCGAGGGTCTGGGCTTCGTATAGAGCCCAGACAAGGGGCTGGATTTTACGAGCCTAGATCTGAGTCACTGATGAGTCCAGATTTACCTTGTTTCATAGTGATGGCCTGATCAGGGTAAGAAATAATGCGTTCATCATGTTTAGTGCACAAGCCGGTAGGGACAATAATATTATCTGTAGTTACTGCAGTTGGTTAGATCTAGGGTCAGAAACATTATGTGCCCAAAGAATAAAGTCAGCCACAAACCAGCTGTTTTGATAAGTCACAAGAACGTATCAAAACAATACTACAGTGAATTTGTGTTGTATTAAAAGTATTTTTTGGAACAACAGTAAATTAATATTTGTTTGGTGAGTCTGGGATAGTAGTACTGATGCTAATCATCAAACAGTAATGGATTATTCATTAGAGACAAGCTTTAGTCTTGTGGCATCATTATTGTGGATATACAACTAGTTATTTTTGGTTAAAACAATATGCCAAACATGCGGCTGCATGTTTAATTAAAACATATTTATTTTGTTCTCTCTTTGTGTGTCTACAACCGCATGTTTTCATGTAAGACATGCCAGGCTTTTACTTTCATCAAAATTCTGCTTATGACTTGTAGTTTATATTTGTTCATTTTGCTAAGGTATTATGCCTCCAAGAGTTGATACTGTAAATAATATTATTTAGTAGGAGAAACTGTTCACACAAGTGCATAAATTAGCAATGTATAGTACAGGAATTAGACAAGAAATAACTTAAAATATGAAGTGGGAATGGTGTGATCGAACCACCTACCTGCTAATTGGTAGATAGCAGCTCATACTCCCAGTATGCAGTTTTAAATATTTTTATTTCTTTATCGCATACATAATGCATTGTGTTCAGAGATCAAATGATTTCCAGAGCAGGAGAACTTTACTGGAGTTGCACTTTATGTTGGCTTAATTTATTCAACCAGTAATGAACAGGTGTGTGATGGAACGATTCTGACTGACATTTATTTCTCTGTGATTAAGTCATGTTGTTGACAGAACATTATCGTTAGTTTCCCCATTACACAAATGCTCCCTGAAAAGAATTTTAATGGATGGCCTAAACAGATTCAATCATTGATTTGTTTGACCATTTTCTAAATATTTTAGACCTTCTTAATGGATTGTTTGTAGTTAAGTACGTTGAAATGGGGGATGCAGTTGGAAAGAAAGCAAATTAGTCATTAGCAGCGGCCGGGCCTTTTTCCACACTCCATTTAACTTTGTTTTTGCAGAGGGCCAGGACCGGGAAATGATCTAGCAAAAAAAAATAAATAAAAAATACAGGAGACATTTTTCTTAGAGTGGAAAAAACGGTTAAATAAATGATCAGTGACTCCAATTACATAAAATAATTTAATGTTGCTACACATCATTTAGGTATAGTTCAGTATACTGAGGATTTGTTTTGTAAAAACACTATAGTGTGAGTGCTAAGGAAATATGAGAATAATACATTTGAAAGAATGAGAAGAGGCCCAGAGCTGATCATCAAACTGAGCCTCTGAAATGGTATTGGCACTGGTCCCATATGTAATTCTTTTTTATGCCTGGGTCACTGGTTATAGAAAAATCATTTTCTTTGTTACAATAGCTGACACAAGTATAAAATAAGATCAGTGGTAACACAACCAAAATTGCAGAATCTATGAGTCATGCTCCAAAATGGATTCAGCTATAATTTTAATGGAATTGTGGGATATAATGCAAATCTTTTTAGTGTACTCTATCTTTTTAATGGTTTGAGCAGATGAGCGGGGGGAAAAGAACAAATGTTGAAAACAGCTAATCACACTGACATGCTAATTTGCTATACTTGGCATGCTGGGCTGATGTTTTAACGGCAGTAACAACCGTGGGGCATCCATGCTGTTGAGATTTTCTAAACTGTTTTCCTAATTGTGTGAACAAAGATTTTGCTATATATATATATATATATATATATATATATATATATATATTATTTTTTTTTGCAGTTTGGCTTCTTTAATCAAACTGAGAATAATGGCAGGTAGAAAGGAAATAAACAGTTTTGCATTCTAGGGTGTTAATGTGTAAATGAACAGACATTTAGCAGTTTGTTAAATTATCCAAAACCTTACCACAAATATAGAAAAACATGCAATACAAATGCCACCCTGTTTGTTAAGCACAGACAAAGCCAGCATGAAACAGGTAGTTTTCACTGTCTTTCGCAGTTATAGCTATTTTTAGTGGAAAGAAAAAAAAACACAATCTACTTTTTGAATTGTGTTCATGAAGTGTGCCAAGATAAACAAATACTTATTGTAAAATCGTAAGAAAGGTGGAGGATAATGTGCAGGTCATCATCATTTCAATAGATTATTTAAACTCCTTATTATATGACTTTAGAAGTCGGTTTATTGTAATGTAATGGTGAGAGCTGGTTTGTCTAGTACCTATTACGGCTAAATAGAGGGTAATGAAGTGATCCATCGAAGGATAATTTGGTGTGTCAAAAGAGATACATTTGTGACAGTGATTAATGTGCAATCAGCCATCCTTACTTGTCATAAAAATTTTATTTGAATGACCATCGATTGAAGTATTTAGTCTGAAACTGTGGAGGAAAGGGCGATGTTCTCAATCCATTACCTTCTATGCCAGTTTTTATCTTTTATTCATCATTATGCCACATTTTTTCATACTTTGATCTCATAAGATTTACGCTTCGTGGTTTGAGAGTTCCTATTCTGAGCACTGAACAATTTTCTGCCTATATTCTTTTAAAGCCCTCTTTAGAGCTCAGATACTTTTATGTTTGTTCAGTTATCAATGCACACAATAAATATTGCATCACAGAAAATGCATGAAGTAGTAATAAACATTGTGTGTGCGGGTGCTACAGAATCTAAGGTTCCAGCTCCTCTCAAAAACAAAACTGAGAAAAAAGGGAACTTGGAAGGAAGAACAACTTGCTTGTGATCTGTCAGTAAGCCACTAAAGAGGAAAAAAAATGGAGCTGTAGACACCTGTTGTGGTGGACAGCTGCTCGGGGAAATATGCACAGTATGATGCATGCTGCGGGAGATATGCTGCTAAAATACAAAATCGTGGTAATGCCTTGTTGTTAGTAATTTCCGGCTTCTCTCTGCTTGGTTTATGTGTGAGCTCTTCCAGGCCTTTGCTGCTCTGTGTTGTGGGACCTCTTCCGTAAGACAATAGTGCTGCATGATTTTATCTAACAAATCATTGTTTTTATTTTTTAATTTTTTATTCTTTCTCCTTTTGACAGCATACGCTGCACTTGAGACAAAACAAAATCTTCATGTCAAATTTGAAGTCTTATCCACAGAACATTAGTTGCAGCTGTTCATGTAAAATTTTTGACGTGAACATGATGGGATTTGTTTTTAACTCCTTCATGGTTGGAGTGCAACGTGCATCGCTTATATTTCTTACATCTGATGCCATCTACGCTTAAACGTGCCTTAAAATCAATACATTTATAATTGCAGTGCTATAATCTTACTTCAAAAAGTATGTGTTCAGTGAGGGGTGTGGAAGCGCCATTAAAACACCATTATAATATTTAGTAATGATACCATCAGTAAAGAGAGAGATTTCTGAGAAAATATGTTCTCAGAAAAGAAAATATATTTGTGTAAGATGTGTGAATTAGCTCCAGAATAAAAGGAAACCTTGTGAAGATGCTGACTGAGACTAGTAAATGACCAGTCACATTTACAAAACGGCACCACCCTTCACATTAGGAGGGACAAAGAAAATGAGTTAAGAGACTAATATTTTCATGTCAGGTTGTAAGATATTGTGTTATTGCAGGAGCAATTTCTAGTTAGGTGGTTTTTGAGTGTTTATTAATGTGAGGGTAAGTAGTTCTCAACCTGAAAAAGTTTGCCAGCTGGAAAAATGGGCCAAACTTCCAGCAAACTATTGTGAGAAAATCTGCATGTAAAATTCGGACTTTAACCCTTATCTCCTTTGCCATTTAGCAAATCAAAATAATTTTGGTCATCCTAACTGACCTCAAAAAGCAAAAGTTTGGCTCGATTTAATATAAGAATAAGGGAAAATATTATTTTGTTTTTGTACAGGGTGTGTAAACAGTTGATTTCAAAATATATACAATCAGAGGAATGCTTAGAAAGTTTTAAACAACTGGAACTCTGACAAATTATCCTGAAAAAGGACCCATGTTTATCAGGTCATGGTGTGGAAAAATTAATCTTATCTTTAATCTGAACAAAATACCAGAGATGATTGTAGATTTCAAAAGAAACAGCTAGGTCAAACATAATTTCTATCAAAGGAAAAGAAAGGAAGAGCGTCCACGTGAACAACAGATTGAAATGGAGAGGTAATAATGAAATCATCTACTAGAAGGGACAGATCAGGCTTTTATTCCATAAGAGGAAGCTTAAGTCCTTTATTGTTTGCAGTACGATGCTGCATATCTTCTATAAGTCTGTTGTGGAAAGTGCCATTTCTACTCCCATCATCTGTCGGGGAAGCAGCAAGAGAGCCAGTGACTAAAAAGAAGGCTAAACAACCTGATGAAGAAAGCTGCTTCTGTTCTGGGGAATACAGTGGAAACATGGGAGATGATGGTACAAAGAAGGATTCTTTATAAAATCAAGAAAACGGTAGATAACGACATGACAATCAGGAACATGACACATGACTGTCATATAACAACAAAGTGCCTTTGGTAAGAGGCTCCTTCATACTCTCTGTAAGACAAGCTGCTACAGGACATCGTTTCTGCCCACAGCCATCAGTATCTACAGTGGTGTGAAAAAGTGTTTTTCCTTTTCCTGATTTCCTATTTTTGGCCATATTTGAAAAGATGACTGGGCCAAAATTGCTCATCAGCGCTGTGAAAGACTCAGTCTGAGTTGCCACAAACACTTGATTGCAGTTGTTGCTTTTAAGGGTTGTCCAACCAGTTATTGGGTTTAGGAGGCAATCACCTCTTGATTTTTTTTCCCCCCTTAATAATAAACACCTTAATTTAGAAACTGTTCTTTATATCTGTGTTGAATATTTAAATTTGTTTTGATGTTTTGGAATGATTGTGACAAGCATGCAAAAAAGTAGGTAATCGGGAAGGGAGCAAACAGTTTTTCTCATCACTGTACAACCACACTTTGAAGAATCCTGAATAATATTACTTACAAACAACATTTAATTTTCCTTTGGAATCAACAAAGTGTTGAATTTGAACCTTGCCACCACATGAGGATGATAAGGAGGAGCAAGAAAAATCTCCAGAGCTCACTAAGAGACACATGAGAATGATTAGTGGTCTTAAAAAGAGTATGCATTTCGGCATTTATCTAGTCCTAATGAACATTAATCTTTATTCCACTTTAAGTAAAAATATTATGTTTACTCTTTTAATGTAAACTAAGCTAACTTCTCATCTCAAGCTAAATTTAGATCTGACCAGTCCTCAAAACCGTTTACTTTATCCTCTAAACAGCTTGACTTTAGAAGCTGCCAAAAAACCCAGCATGGACTGGAATCTGCCTCAGCTTCAGCCTCTCTGCTCATTATCAGGCTGTTTAGCACTCTGCTGTTTTCCATGACATAGTGTCGTTATCACATTGCTGAAGGTAGAAGGTGTTTACCCTAATTTAACTCTTTAGAACATTGTTTGTTAAGCTCCCCGGTTAGGTAAGGCAAGCTGAAATAGACTAAATCGTATTTAAGAAAATCCTTTTTAGCACATTATTCAAAGCAGTAAATCTCAAAATGCAGTCACATTGTGCTTATAGTAAGCTAACCCAACTGCTTTGAGCATAGTAGTAAAGTGACCATTCATGTCTCTCCCCTTTGGAGATTTTGCCACTTTTTAAATCCAGCCTTAGCCGTGCTTATGCAATTCAAATCCCCCATTTCAGACACTGGTTCAATCCGCAGTTCTGTTTGCTGGCACGCTGCTGATGTCAATGTGACCTAGAAACTGTGGGACTTCCCATTTCATATTCCATTGAAATTTAAACAATGCCAGAATCTATACTAGAGTAATTTCATGAGGTTGCATGTTTTGAGGATATTGTTAGCTACTGAGCTCTGAACAAGTATTTGTTCCTTACAGATTTGTCTTTGCTTTTGCTTTTGCTTGTCACACCTATTTTTTTTTATCATAAAAAATAATGTCAGACAAAGAATCACTTATGAAATAAATTATTGTTTAATTCATTGGGATAAAACATCTATCGAGAACAACCTGGTCCTTTGTAAAAAGCAAACGCCCCTTAAATCAAACAATTGACTGTGCCAGCCTTAGCCAGAACAGTCGACATCAAGCTTGTGGGATTTTTGGTTGTCCTTTATATCCCCGTAAATGAATCCTGGCCCATCATCCCCACACACCACGCTTCCCTTCAGGGAGTTTTGGAAGATCTCAACATATTTCAAGGTCGGATGGGATATTTTGTCCCTCCAGCAAGTTCTGGGTCCTCCCGAGAGTCTCCTGTCTGTGCCTCCCAGTGGAAAACCTCCAATGGGAGGTGGCTATAGGCATCTTTTTCAGATGCCCAACCTACTTAAACTTACTCCTTTTGATGGAGGGAAGCAGCGGCTGTACTTTGAGCTTTTCTTGGATGATGGAGCTCCTCACCCTGTCTCTAAGGCTGAGTCAAGCCACCCTCTGGAGGAAGCTCATCTCTAGTCCAGAATCTAGTTCTTTCATGAAACATATCTCATGGTTATATGTGACCATATGGTCAGGGTGTAGAAGAACTGGTAATCTGAGAACTGTACTGCCAGTCAGCACTGTGGTGGTTGTGCTTTGGACAGCTTATCTAGCTTTCTGTTGCTCCTGGCTGGTGAGGACAGGTTTGGGACTTGGTCCCTAGGTGGCTTGTGGCCATCTCCTAGTGGGGTGGCTGCCTGTGTGTCATGTGGGGTGTGCTTCCCTAGTGTCTCTACCTGATGGCTGGGGCTTGATGGACTGTATGGGTGTGGCAATATAAGGTATAAGGTTTGAAGTGTTGATTAAGGGATTTAAGTTATGCCCAGGTGGACAGTCAGGGTTTGGAGGCTGGGTGCACCTGCTAGGCCCAGGTTCCTGGCGAGTCTCTGGGTTCTGGGCTCCTGGCAGAGGGCTAGGTGGGAAGCTGGTCACATGAGAATGCATGCTAGTAGCTTTAGCTTTGTGCCTGTCCCATCCTCCCTAACATGCACCACACATCAACGGGATCTTGAGGTGTGGGATGATGGACCTTGCAGGTATACCATGTAACTGCCCTTGGGTGATATTTTGTATCTGTCTGACTAGGACTGCTGGGGCATTTCTTAGCCGACTTTACGTGTCCTCTTGTTCTTTTGGGTGCTGTGTGTTGCATGACTTTCTACATTTCTGTCTCTAACAACTGTGTACTTCCAAGTTACAAACTCGCGTACACCCACTCAACACAAACACATTTATTTCTACACTTACTCTCACCCACCTACCCACACATGCCCGAGTACTGGCACAAATAATCAAAATGGTTGAAGGTCATACAAACACAGGATACTGTTACAGCAATGTGGGCAGCCTACTTTGATGCTAGATGCAGTCTTGAGTTAATAAAATCAATCACAAATTAGGATTTCATCTTCAGATATTCGTTTTGCAGAGCAAAACTTCACAGACACATGTAGGAAACCAGCTTCTCTGTGTGGTATTGCTGACATAGTGCTGCAGGTGTTTATACTGCTTCATGTTGTCAGACAATGAAAGGGATTTATTTATATGACAGGTCTTGCACTAATTAGAGCCAGATGAGGCTTGTGAAATTAACTTTCCAAGAAATGTGGTCAATCAATGTTAAACCATGATTTCATAAGGGGTGCAGTCATATTTTACCTCGGTTTGTGTTGTTTTGATTAGTCTTTTCCCCCCTTTATCAGTGAAATTATAATTTGAAAACTCAGTTTTGCAGATCTCTTTCTACGTTATTTATTCATTTTTTTCTTTGTTTGATGATACAACTTGCTAAAATATATAAATCTACAGACCAATTCAGTCTCTGTTCCACATGCTGCGTCACTCATTGAGAGTGGTTTAGACATGAAGGTAACAGAGTCTTCTAGTGAATGAAATTGCTTTTCATTCTGTTCTTTTGATACCAACGTCCTTCCTAAGGTCAGTCAATACTTGTCCCATTGAAATTATGTGCTTCTCAGTTCGGCATTCATGAAGTAAACGAACGGTGTGCAGCTTTTCACCTGTCAGATAAATCCCTGACACATCATTGTGGTACATTTTTAATCTTGTTAGAAGTTACGCTTTAAGAGGTCAAAACAAAACCCATTAGCACCATTAAGTTACTTTATTAATTAAAGTTGGTTTAGTAACTTTACTTCTAGAGGAGCATCTGTTTGTGAAGTTTTTTTTCCTACCCCTCCAAATGCTATGTTTACCCTTGGGACGGGACACAGAACCAGCTATGTATGAAACATCCATCTGTGCTTACATTAGCCAGGACACGGTTTGTTTAGCATGAATGTGCAGTTCTAAAACTGCTCGGTGTCTGTCTCCTTTGAGGGTTTCTTCTTACTCTATAGCAACAGAAATCAAGTTTTCCTCAGTTTCTATCACATATTTTTTAACTGAAAGATTTTCAGACAATGCAGTGTGACAAATGTATCTGGATGTTTTACCCATTTTATAGGATTTTGTCAGAAATGGTTGTATGCACAAAATTTGACATGTTTTTAAAATTAGGTTTAGAATTGTATCTATTATCATTGAATTACTACAAAGAGAAGAACTAGAAAATTCCCATATTATTTGACATATCTTACTGTCTTGGTTGTTCATTAAAAAAAAACACAATCTTTCTTCTTTTAAGTCTAAAGAAATGCTGCAAATTAGTAAACCCCAGACCAGGAAGTGGTGTCATATCTTTATTTAGCACTTGTACACTTCTTTATTGTAGGAACTCTGCTGTGTTAGGTTTGAACATGTTCAGGCAGGCAGAAATTTTGTTGCAGACTAGCTTTGATATAATGTTCTTCTTTAATTTTCTCTCAATGATATTTTGCACAAATATGGGTTTATCACTCAATGTGTTGTCCCCAGTTAGTGCTTAAAGTGTTCAGTTTTATATTAGCAGTTCTGTGTGTGACTCCAAAGCAAAAATAATTTCAGTGACAGTGACAACATGTACACACAAAAACACAATGTTGTAGAAATCTTGAAGGTTATTTGGAGAGCTGTTAGGAAGAAACATTGTGAACCGCATGCTAAGTATACCTGCTCCCTGTTGCTAGAAGTAACAGATGTGTGGAGCATTTAATTATGGGTACAGAGCTTGTGCTAATTGTGTGATTAAGTGACGATGTGATCAGGAAAAAAAACAAAACACTGAACACTTTTTTATTACATACAGGGAAATTATTTGTCTTTCTACTTAGTTCTGTGTTATTACAGGTTTTATCTGTCCTTTTTAGTTTTAGGTAGCACTTATAAAAAGAAAATGTAACTCAAATGAGCTAAAGCAAACTATTATGCCTAACTACTTAAATGACAATACTGACCTTGTTTTCTTCACAATGTATTTTATGCAGGCCTAATACCCTTTTATACCTAATAACCTCACAGAATATTCTTATTTCCTTCACCTAAATGTCTAGAGTAGAGAATTGTTCAAGCCTGCCAATAACTCAACTTGTTTTTGACACAGTTTTTAGTAGTCTGTGAATAAATATATTTAAAAACAAATTGTAATGTAATGTAAATTCACTTTATAAAAGGAAACCAAAACTGTTTCTATTAAAAAAATACAAATGTATTCATATCTTTTTTGACCTTCAGCCAAATGACATTTTCTTTTAAATTTAGCATAATTTCATGTTTTTCCCTGTCTAAATACATTTGAAATGGAAAAAAAAATGTGATGAGTTTTCTGATATATTTATTAATAGTTAAAATATGTCAATCTGGTTTATGGGAAAGTGAATGCTCTTTTGTCCCCAAGAGGATTTAACTAGCTTGTTGATGCCTTGGACCTCGTTTGCATAATCATCAAGAGACTCAAGAAAGAAAAAAAAAATCAATTATAATCCATCAAAGTGCAGAACTTAACTTTATATAAAAAAGATATGTATTTCAAACAAAAGGAAGGGTGATTGCTTACGTACCGAATTACAAGGTTAGAAAAAAGAATGTAATTTTTTATAAAAAAAAAAAAGCTGTGGAGATATTAGTGCAAATTTTTCATTTTGCACATCCTACCATGACTGAACCTTGTTTCCAGGAAGCAGTTTATACTAACCAGAGATTTTTTTTCCACCTCCACACACCTCAGCCACAGCTTTGTGATAAGTGCCCTTTCTGCAGAAATAAAAATGGCCAGTAATGAGGCAGCTGGGCTTTTCCTTCTACTACAACAGCAGCAGGGCTGGCCTCTCTATTCCATCCTCTTCACTTCTGCAAATCCGTCCACAAAACATTTTAATATTCTTAAAGTCATGGCCAGAGAGAGCCAGGCTTCTCAGCTATTAGAGCTATCTCTCTGTAGTTATTACCTTCACCCTTTGTGTGTTTGTCATAGCTAATTAAAAAAAAAAATACTGCCTTCAACTGCTATGATTAGCAGCAGGCCATTTTTTTTCTTTACAGCACGTCACTTGTGTTTACCGTTGATCCTTAAAAAGAAAACATCACATCCAGTAAGATAAAAACTAATTAATTCTTACACACATCAACCACTCTGATGCCACAATATAAAGTGAAAGGGTGTACTTGTTAATAGAAATGTAATACTATTCAAATCGATATTTATAAAGTTAAAACTCAACCTACACATTCAGTTTATTTCTATGTGAACTTATTAACTTAAAACCTTGGATATGTTTTCATGGTTTACTTCTAACTTTTGATTTTTGTCATTTATAAGCAGCTTTGGGTATAGCTTTGTACTCTTTATGAGCTACGAAGAAACTATAAACAAAAATTGTGCCCGTCCAATTTCAGTTGTGTTAAGTGTTTACTGGCCCTTCGGTCCCTTGAGCTCCACCACTAATTGCCAGTATTTTCCAAGAAAAGGCAGCAGAAATAAATAGGCATGTTCTAATGTAATAGCCTTTCCCTTTTAGTCACTAAATTACCTAACGCCTCACTCTTATTGCTATTTTCTAGTTGGCATCCCTTATGTTCTTACTTAAATGCATTATTAATTAGGCTGAATGTGGGGGTGTCTGCAAAGGTTTCAAGCTGCCTACAACCTAAGCTAAGCTCATAACCTTAAAGACACTTGTAAATTGCTTTTTGTAACTGTGTGGATCTATTTACTTGATAATATTTAATTATAGATATTATAAAAATACTTATTAGAGAGAGTGACAGCCTAGCAAAATGTGCCAGCAGCACACAGATTGCAAAAACTTCCACTCATGTACAAATTCAAACAAATATGGAACATTTCTTAAATAGGTCTGGCCTGCCTTGTCAATGAGCTTCTACACAATGGCTTTATCAATAAAAATAAAAGGAAATTGTAGTTACTTATTTTCTATTTAAGTCTCTTTCTACAATTACTTTATAGACTAGAATGTGGAAAATAAATGATTCCATCCTAACAATAAAGACCATCATTTGAGTAGGAAGGATTCTACTGACAGACGAGAAAAAAAATAATGGATTGATTGATTTTGCAATTGAAGAATTTAATAGCATCCTCACTGCATAATTTTGTGCAGCACTAGTCATGAGCTTCTTGCACAGTTCTTGTTTTTTAGGTCTTCAGATCCTGACTGATCGACGCTCTGCTTTGCATTGTTTGTTTTTAATATAAAGGTTGCTTTCAGTTCATAGTTGTGTCTGGTGTTTGCTTTTGTGTGTTTTACCTCACTTTACAGTTCTTTATGAATTAATTACAGAAGCGATAAAATGTTTATTATTTTTGTGCTTTATCTCAAACATTGTGAATGGCATTGCTTTTTAAATTAATTAAAAGGATGATATTTTGTAAGATGTACTGTTTTGAGCTTTATGTACTATTATAATGTGATTCACGCATCAAAAATATACCTGGAGTGTTGCTTTGATTCTTTGATGCATGTTGAAGGAATCCTTAAATCTCCCTTGTCAGTAATTTGGCATGCTAAACACTTGACATATAAAACCTATTTACCCAAAGTTTCACCCAGGAGCTACAACTGAGCTTTCGCTTCAAAATTAGCAGTACCATCAATTAGCAAACACCTGGTGGCACTGGGAGTCTGCTGAGCTTATCATGCAAACTACTTCTCAGTTCAAGGATCCTAACAATGCTCCTCCTTTACGCAAACAGTGTAATGGAGGAGCATTGTTGTGATAAAGGTGGAATGTTGGATAAAATAGGAGTTTCTTGATGAGACAGAGACCAATTCCAAGGTATCGTGGAAAACACGCCATACTGCCCATTTCAGGTAGGAATTTCTAATGGCCCATCTGTGTTCTTAGACAGATGATTGTTCTTGTTACCACAGACATGAGTTTAGACCAATAACACTTTGCTTTAGTGGGTTTAGGTTCTGCTCTGACTCTGGCTAAAGCACAGCACACTGACAACTGTGCCATTATTGATAGAAACAGCAATACTTACACATAGTCCTGATCATCATTCAGTGGTAAAACACTTGATAGGCTGAGTGAGATGTTCAATGCAGACACACAGATGTCTGTATTTAATATGGTTAGATCACGGTTATCAAGTGTTTAGCTGTGGCTGGTGGGTTTGAACTTTGAAAGTCCTAATTAAGATTACTGGACCCAATTAATATGCATTGCTGGAGATTGCCCTACTTGCTGTGTGCTACAAACGCTCAACAACTACTTAACTCTTCTAAGAAACAGCTAACTCAGGATGAGCGAGATTAGAATAATTTACACTGTAAATGCAAACTTTTATTTCGGCCACACAACCAAAGGAAATAAGTGTTTATACAAAACAATAAAATTAATTACACTGCCTGAGCTGTCTTATCTTTAGTTTCTTTTACAATTTTTTTTTCATTATTTTGGTGTTTTCCTCAAGGTTTCTTCAAGGTTTTATTTGATGTAAATCACTGCAATTGCGGAGGCACATTATTAGTTTTACTTGGAAGAATACTTTTATGCTAAATGTTTCTGAAAATATTGGTATATTTATATTTCAGATGGCACTAAGGATTCACCTTAATCTTTCATGACTGATTTAAAAAATATATTTTTCTTTTCCTTATTCCAGTAAGATTGACTTTGTTTGGCTTATGAAAATCAACTTATTTTGAATTAAATGACTGTATTGAGGTATGAAATTTTGATTAAGTCCAGGGTAGCCTAATCTTGCAAGACTGTAAAAAAGAGACGTTATACCATCAAATTCAAAGTCTGGAATGTGTTTTCCAGACATATAGTTCCATTTTGTAGGACAATCAAGTAACTATGATACCTTCTGTTGTTACGAAAATGCCCTAAAATCGCCCTCTGTGTCTTTAAGAAGCTGTCAAGCTTTCCAACCTTCCCCATTCAGCACGTAATCTCAACAATGTTTCTCTGATACTATTTATAACAATTCGAGCGTTGGACTGAGAAGTAGTTTACTAATTGCTGCTGCTGCTGCTAGTCTGATGGGGAAGGTGTGTTTGTGCATTGTTCTGTGGGGCAGGAACTCGGCTGGGAATTGAAGCTACACGGTGGAGCTTTGGGTGTGAGTATGCAGATACGCCTAATCGGCTGCCAAACAATATTCAAGGGCTTCTCTAACATGCATGAAAGAAGCAAAGCAAAACTCCAGGTATGATTTTGATGAGGGAATAAAATTATAACATGATATAAACCTCTAAAAAAAACCGATTTTGCATAATGTCCTCTCACCCCCGTTTAAAGAGCAGGACTTCACACTAGCAGATGGCACAGTCTTAAGATGCAAATGTGACTGACAGTTCAGACAGCTTTCCTGTAAATTAGACATTACCCCCATTTGTCTCTTTCAAAAGGCAATAACATATGGAAACTCTAACATTTGGAACAGTCTGCTGCCAACAGACTCCACTTAAGTAGGAATAATGTGTTGGCATCTGGCTTTATTTAGACCAGATTGGAATCAGCTGTTAGTCTAAATGTGCTATAAATATAAGTAATATACCTCATTTTCATTACAGTGAATAATGCAAATTGCACACACTTTAGTTATGATGATGCTCTAATAGTTTGTATGTTGTGGAGAATTCACAACATAAATCCAAACATAAAAATCAGTTAACTGCACAGATCACTCTTGGGTGCTTAACAATAGAGAGATACTAAAGATTTATCTTTGATGTAGTCACTAAAAGTGATACATTTGTTGCTTTTTGTGGGATGATTATTGCCACTTGACATTCAGCGAGTCATACAGCAATCTAACCAACTGCTGTTATTTTTAAATGTGCTTTATAAAAGAAATTAGCTCGACCTCTAACAAATAAAGAGTTGGATAATAAACCTGAAAAGCTTAAAATGACTCACTGGGAATTTGATCAGACTCTTCCTCCAGCAGACCTGTTGATGATGATACAAGTTGCTTTGAGATTTCAGCACTGACCATTCAGAGAGCAAGTTCAGGACCATCATGTCGCAGAGCTTCTGCTGCAGTGCAGATACGGTGAAAGCAGTACAATGTTTAGCTAGAAACTTTCTGATCTAGACACTCATCATTTTGCACCTGGTGTGGTGTGTGTCTCTGTGGGATGCATGTCCATTACGTTTTATAGATAGTGCACCTGGCAATATCCATATACACACTTCAGGCTATGTTGTTTATACAAATAATGTCCAAAATAAAATTATACTGTGTATGTATGTATGTTTGGATTCGCCACATAAGTTTTCTTTTACGCATGGACGTCAGATTCAGCTGTGTCAGTTTCACATTAAAAGCCTGAGCAAAATCTCCTTTTACATCTTGACCCGATCCATACGTTGTGACTGCCAGGTTGCTTTGGGCCATGATGAGTCAGAGCCACACCACTGTGTTAAAACTAACCATCTTTGGTTCCTGTGTAATGGGATTACCACATCAAATGTGAGGGCAGCCTCCTGCAGCGGCATCCTATTATTACAGGCCCTTTCATGTCCTGTTAAGACCTGAGGCTTCACTGTATAGGAGGCTCTTTTAAAAACCTCAAACGTAACTAGGACATCATGATGTTTCTTTGTGCATGTTGCTCAAAGAACCAGATATGTACAGGTTTATATGTGTAATCAGGATTGTTTAGACCATTGATAGTGCCTTTATGTAAAAATCAGGCTATTTTTTTATTTTTATTATTAAATTACTCTCTCTTGGCCGTTAGGATCGATTTAGAGGTTGTGCCATTGCACTTTGCAATTGGAGATACAATAAACTGCAACAGAGTCCATACATATGAAATTCTTGTTCACAATAGCAAACCCAGGCTATTCTGTGTAAAAAGCTCTGGATCACCTTCCCTGTATCCATGATGACTTTGTATGTAAAGATTTCTTACATGTAAACAAAATATATTTTGTCAAAAAGTAAATATTTTTTGACAGTTTATTTTTTTTATTTTTTTGCTGTGGTAAGAAGTAATTTTAAGAAATTAGGAATAAAAATGGTCATAAAAAAAATAAAATTTCACATCTACTGACTGAAAACATATTTTTCTATTCACTTAGCCCTCCAGCTCTTTTAAGAGATGGGGTAATTTAGACCCGACGGATTTCCGGCAGGGTCGCACTGACCCCATGTGTGTTTTTACAAGCATTTTTTGTGTGTGGTTTTGGGAATTGACAGACTGACTGGACAACCCCCCTCCTGCTTCCCCACTATCTGGCTGTGACATTTGCTGCGCTGCTGCTGAGTGTCACGCTCAGACTGTGGAAGGGTTAAATCTCCTACACTTCTAACAATGAAGGCGTTTTATTCTGTCTTTGAAATCAAATAAAATGTCCTGTCTGTGTGGGATTAGACTGTCTCAATACTATGACTTTGTAAGTGCAGATATGTCCGACTATAGCGTTGCAATTCCTGCTGAACTTCACAGGTCCTGGTTTGGAGAGTTTGTTTCTGAGGATAGTGATCGGATATTTCATACTGAGAGACTTATGGTTTCACACTGTGCCACAAATAAATCACTTGCAACTTATTTGTCAAGCAAATAAAAAGGCATTCTATTGCAAGCACAAGGTAGAAGATTAAATTACTCTCTCACGGAGAGAGAGAGTAATTTAATAAAAATTGGGTCCGTTTATTAATCTCTAGTTCCCTATGCATGAATGAAATTATTAGTTTTCTGTTAAGTTTCAACATTTCAAACAGCTTATGTGGTAGTGAATGAAAACAGCACAGGTTATTTCACACACTATTGACTTGTTGGTAAAATCAAAATATATAGGCAACCTGCAATTAACATAAAGTGTTAATTGCACTTTACAATTTACAATGCATAATTGTTGAAGGTATTTCTTCCTGCTCCTCCCCACCCCAACCCTACTTAAACCATGAGTTCAATGTGATTGTGGCACAGTTAGGTTTTAGGTATAGGGCCAATTACCTTTTCACAAAGAGACAAGATGGCTTGTATAATGAAAATCCAATTACATCTTTGCTGAGGTTTTCTTTCTCTGATAAAAAAAAAGTTTTATATTTTGAATTATAGAAGTGTGCAAAGAAAGAAAACGTATATAAAACACCTTTAAATGGAAAAATATGTTTCAAAGCTCTGTAGATTTACCTTACGGTACAGTGCAAAATAACCTTGCATCTTATCTTGACAAAAATATCTTCATTAAAGAAGGGATAGAAAACATCCTTTGAGATTCTGGAAAATAAAGAAAAAACCTCTGAGGGAAAAATTGTGTTTACTAAAAGCTGTGAATGAAAAAAAATGGAAACTAGGTGAATAAAAACTTGCAATGGCACAATTTGACAAATTAATTAGAGAAGCAATGGGATTATTACTGTGCAACAACACTCTGAAAAGAAATACAAGAATAAAAAATATGAGACAAAAAGAGAAGAAAAAAACAAACAGGCATTGCCTTTAAGCCTTTGTAAGTATTTAAGGAGAAATATGACTTAATATACTGAAAGCTTAATGAAATGCCGGAGGCATATTTGGTCACAATATCTGCTAATTCATGAACAGCAGCTTGCTTTTCCCCCTATTGTAAAGCTTTCTGTCGAGCAGACTGTGTTGGTGGGTGGAGTTGTTACTCACCCTTACGCTGACCTCTCTTCCTGGGGACCATGCCAGCAATCCTTTGAATCTCTCTACCATGGCAACTGTCGAGTGTAAACTAATGACTCTGAAAAACAGAACCGAACCATTTTTTACATCACATTGCATCTATATTCTGTCAATCTTTAGTGAGACCAATAATTAGGAGATTATTTCAAATACATTTGAGCGTTAGGACTATTTTAATAAATTGCCATTGTTTTTCTTTAATTGTGTTGAATTCAAATTCAGTAAAGTTTATTTATTTAGCACAAATTCACAATAAATATAATCTAACAGCACTTTACAAAAACAGAAATGTATTCCAATCACACAGACAAATTCAAAGACCATTACATGGATTCTTGTTTGACCTTAGTTATCTTACAAACAGTCCATCCATTTTCTGAACACCCTTGTCCCTCAGTGGGGTCGGGAGGGGTGCTGGTGCCCATCTCCAGCTAACGTTCCGGGCGAGAGGCGGGGTACATCCTGGACAGGTCGCCAGTCTGTCGCAGGGCAACACAGACACACAACCATGTGCACACACACCTAGGGGCAATTTAGACAGACCAATTAACCTAACAGTCATGTTTTTTGGACTGTGGGAGGAAACCAGAGTACCTGGAGAAAACCCACGCATGCACAGGGAGAACATGCAAACTCCATGCAGAAAGACCGGGGCCGGGAATCGAACCCAGAACCTTCTTGCTGCACGGCAACAGCTCTACTAACTGCGCCACTGTGCAGCCCTCTTACAAACAGTTTAATATTGAAATTGCTTTAAAAGCTTTTCTATAAAAAGGAAATCCAACCAGTTGAATCAAGTCACTGACCTACAGCAATCCCTCCTTCTGAACAAATGCATAGGATCCTGAATAAGATGTAGTTGTGCCCCTGCTGTGAATAAAGATACTTTATCATCATGAGCCAGCAAGTCACAAGGTATTTTACTTTTTACTGGGGTTGATTTACCCACAAGATTTAATTGAATTAATTTTTTATATAGTGTTAATTCTCAACAGATATTGTTTAAGGCACTTAACCAAAAAC
>NW_015114488.1:99686-102473 GCF_001443285.1 Poecilia latipinna
AATCAAGTCACTGACCTACAGCAATCCCTCCTTCTGAACAAATGCATAGGATCCTGAATAAGATGTAGTTGTGCCCCTGCTGTGAATAAAGATACTTTATCATCATGAGCCAGCAAGTCACAAGGTATTTTACTTTTTACTGGGGTTGATTTACCCACAAGATTTAATTGAATTAATTTTTTATATAGTGTTAATTCTCAACAGATATTGTTTAAGGCACTTAACCAAAAACAAGTTAACTTAATCTGATCGTACGGACAAATTGAAAGCCAAACATTCATTCCAATTTGATTTTTGTCAAAGGAGACCAAGTCGACTGCATTGAGTTCTTAGATTTGCAGAAATCCCTCATGTTGAACATGCCTGTGCAAAGGAAACTCCTCTTTAGCAGGAAGAATCCCCCAGTAAAACCTGGCTGAGCGGTCATCTGCTGTCACCATCAGGGGGTTTGAGAAAACAAAACAGAGCACATGCACAAATAATAAAAACGCATAATCACTGATCCAAGAATACTTTCTACGTTAAAGAAAAAGTGGACTGTTATTGACAGACATAGCTCCTTTAGTGGAGAGCTAAACAGATACAGTAACACAATACAGTACAGCCAATTGCTTTGTCTAGCAGAGAAATAAGATCAAACACTGAAAAACGCTGCCTGGACTGCTATGTCAGATCTTTATCGAGTTGTTAGTTTCTTCAAGCAACTAACTACATGAGCAAAACAGCACAAGAAAGCAAATGTCTTAAAATAGACTGAGTCAGTATTCACACTAATTTTTCTGAAAATGTTATGAATTGCTAATCCAAAATATCAGTCCGGGAATATTTTCACAACAGCCAGCTCTTGTAGATGTTTTGATATACAAAATATATTTAATTTTAAAAAAGTAGTTATATAAGCTATCATATATGCTTCTAAAAACAACATCAGAGTAGGCATTTAGTCTCCTCGTATATGGCTTTACAGAATCATCTCCAGGCTACTGCATGCAGCTGTAGCCAAGAGAAAACAATGTTGCTGCTGAGTGGGTTATTACCTCCGGCTTCACAGAGATAAACCGATAGCTGCTGTTTTCTCTCATTGCCAACAAATCGGTCAGTCTACCATCCTGAACTAAATGTTACACTCATGGAGTCCATTTGGAATTGATGACTTTTATTACTAATGCTTTTTTTAGATTGCTTAGATACATATCAATTGAAAATGCAATGTATTCACTATTTGTAGTAACTCTCTTTTTAAATAAGCAAACATACAGTATATGTATAAAATTGTGGATTTGTAAAAATTAGGTGTCAACACTAGCTAACCTCTATTATTAATATAGCGCCCTTTGAAATAAGGATCCAGTGTGCATACCACATAAAAATACTAAAACATTTTGTGAAGATGTTTCACCTTGTTACATGAAGTTGACTAAAGATAGGACATTCATTATCCAACAATATCATGTTTCCCACAAATATATATTTTTTTGTTGCATTTGGATGCTAATACTGGCAGAAGAGCTTAAAACAATTAAAATTGCTATTTTCTCAATAGTTCTGAAAGAAACCATCAACATGCAGCTGATAAAAATGTAAAAGTAGGAGAAACCTCACCACTGTTGATAATTATGGCTTCCTAAAACACTTGAAGATAATTATACATCTGATTATAATCTGTTTAAGCCTTTTTGGCATTACTCATTATCCGTAACAGCAGATGGCCTGGCTAACATCCCAACTTAAGTCCTGTATGTTTGTTTTGTTTTGTTTAAATGTACCTTTGTTGATGGTCACGGAAATTTAAAGATGTGTCTAATTTGACAAAAAAAATGGAAATTACTGTTGCTGTATTATGCCTATACACCATTCAAACTGAGTGAGAGGAGAATAAAGCCTTCCAACCTCTGTATATGGCAGCGTAAAGTGGACAACATGAATAATTTATTCTGAAATTCAGCATTAACAAGTGTTAATCTCCATTGCACATATGCTCATTGCATTGAGCATAAATAAAATAGTGCAGGTTTTAAATCCAATTTTATAGCAGTAATATGTTATTGGAAGACTATATGGCAAGAAGAGAAACTATTTCAGTGAGAAAAAAATTTACTTGACTTGGACTTGAAGTGAAAAGCCAGAGATTTGAATTGGACTTGGGAAAATGACTCGATAGCATGTCTGTTTTTACATCAGATAACTGTGTGGTGACCCATACTGGATAACTCTCTGCAAGACGTAGTGTGACAAGACAATATTGTGAGATCTGTTGCGGTGTGATCTTGGAACAGTCATCCGGAGTCTAGGAAATTAGCTTGTTCATCAGCATTTGATGAATAGTTATGATCATTGTTTGCTATCTTCTGGTTTTAAAGGTTAAGCTTACTCATCAAGTATTTGTTGTTCTTTAACCTTAAGGTTCATATTCGATCATTACTGAGCTTGTGTGTCAGCAGATTCATCCTCCTGTCACATAAGCAAGCTCCATCACTTTATGTAGTCTTTCAACCAACTTAAAGAGAAATGAGAGGTTAAAATCTTTAGCTTGTGTCACTCACTTGCCAGTATTCAATCAATGAGACTGCAATAAACAAGAAGGAAAAACTAAAAAGGTTAGTTTATCATCTGAAGTTCTACTACAGTGTTTTATTAAGACTTGTTAAAAAAAAAAAAAAAGATGCTGTAATCAAAACCATGTGCATCAAAAATTGAAACAAAAAAGTCTTTATGCTAAAAACTCTGCTGAACTGAACTTTATAATAAACGATGCAGATTTTCAGCATTCTGGTATTCTGGTATTAT
>NW_015114488.1:105894-129234 GCF_001443285.1 Poecilia latipinna
GTGTGTGTGTGTGTGTGTGTGTGTGTGGCAGCAAATTATGTAGGCTTGATACTTTTTGGTCTGTGCTTTACCCAAGCTTTGAACAATTCAGTACCTGAAATTGGTCTGAGTCCAAAACAATTTACTGGGAGAATTGCAGCACAGCCAAAGGCAATAGAATTTGACGTAGAAGGTTGAGGCCCTCCTACAAAGGTTTTTCTCTTCAAAATATACACTGGATGAATTTGCCACCTGTCTAAATTATCAGGCTCAGTTTGTGACTGTTTTTTATGCAAAACTCACAAACAGCAATACTGTGTCACTTTATATGGTCTATATGGCTCCTTCAGATTAGGGGTGTTTCTTTTAGTAACTGTTATTATCTAAAGCTTGACTCTAGTATGAATAAATAAAATTATTAATGTTGTACTCTATGCAAAATGTATTAATTTCTGTGAACTTATACAAAACATTCTCAGCAGAGTTGGACAAATAATGTGAATCGTTGAACTTAAAAAGTAGATAAAACTCACTAAAATACTTCTTGGAAAAGAAATTTGACCCTTTAGCTTCTTTATTAAAAAGTCCTCTTAGTCATATTCCACAACTTCTGTCAATTGCTTACTTAAGGTCATTCTGCATATCCTTTTCAGGCTGAGATCTAGTTTTCAGACGATGAATGTTCTTTAAAGCCATTTTTATACCAGTTCAGTCTCAAAGAAATTAGCCTCTAACATTTTTCAAGCTTCTTTTCATGCTAGCATTAACCAAATATAATGACACCAAAATGAATATTGTAATACTTATTTTTATTGTCTGTATTGTTATCTTTACCCCCTCCTTTCCTATATGTCTTAAATGTATGAGTATGAAAATGTGAGTTTTTTATTTGTATCCCTAACTGTTTCTCAGATTGAAAACAAAGAACACAGAAGAAACCAAACATGTTTCAGTGGATGACAATTGTGCTGTCTGTCTTTCCGTCCTGTTTACTGCTCACCCGCTCAAGCGTCTTGTTGAGCCCAGATGGAATCAGTTGGGGGCGACCACTTTTTCCAAGTATCAGATTTGAAACCTCAGATCTGTCTTGTATGAATCAGAGATAAACCGAATGTGGAGTGGACAAAATGAAAAAAACAACAAAAGAAAAAAAAAAAACTGTTGTCCATCAGAATTTCTCTGATGATGGAATAAATGAACAGAAGGGCTTGAGCATGGTCACAAACTGGGTGCATGACTGCAAAATAAAGATATTTTGTCTCTAGTCGTACTAATTTATTTGCATTTCTGTAGTCAAATCTGTAATTTTATTTAACAGAAGTAAATTAGGTACAGGCTCTTGATTTCTCATCCTTTAATTGAAATAGAACATCAATATATTTTCTTTCCACTGTATCGGCCATTGACAGGTGATTGACATCAAAGAGAAGTTAAAGGAGTCCAAGAAGTTCTGGTCCAAATTACCAGATGACATCTGTGCCGAAGGCAAACTGACAGAGTCTGACGAGGAACAGTGCTGGAACAGCCACACAAAGGGCAGGTGAGGACTCGACAGCTCCAACTAAAGTCACCCCACTCTCCTGTTATCACATTTTGCCTGCCAGGGATTAAAATAACCACATTCTGTTCAAAGATTATAAGTTTCTCTGAAACTACAATGGTTAGCGGTGATATGGAGAACTTGTGCTGTGCATAATCTCCAAGGCTCTAATACTCGAGGGACTGTGGAGCTTCAAAACCCTCTTGTCGCCAGAACAGCTTGTAAAGTAACCCTGAGACTGACAGTTGATTGGTCAGAAAGTAGCTCTTTCCGACAGTGAACTGGAGATGCTGGCAAGGAACACGAATCACTCCATCGTTTCCGTCCTTTCCAAGCAGCAAAATCACCAGATGGCGCGATAAAAGATATATGCTGGTGCCAGTGCCATTTTTAAGCACTGCTCTAAATCTGGTTGTTAAATTGATAATGAAGTACCAGTCTGGATATCAAGGATTATTTATTAAACAGCTACCATGTTCTCTAAATGCAGATCAATGATTACATACGTACAAGTAATAAGTTGATCAACTTAATAGGAAATTATGGGGGAGAGTTACCACATATACTGCATGAATAGCAAGTGTAGAAGCATTATTAGTTAGGGTGATGGTGTTGGTCAAAAACAAACTGTAGGTTTTGAAGCGGCCTAATCAAAGTCGGGACATAACTCCAGTGAAGATGTTGGGGTATGACAACAAATGGGCTGATTAGCCTTCAACCCTCATGCAGCATGAATAGCTATTGAAATATTAACTGTAGTGCATCACTCTTTGTATTGTGGTCTTACAACATGTTAAAGGTTCCCTTTTGTGAAGAGCGTCCAAAATAAACAAATGAAGGCTAGTTATACACACAAGCTTTTTTCTGATTTACTCCTCTGTAAATAAATATAACAGGTCTAACGCTGTTGGATTTTAGTCAGTCGTTTTTGAGACTCACCAACCAGTCATGAAGAAATTTCTCAGTGCATTCACTGTTTAGGTGCTTCTTTTGGTGATGAAGCCGTTTTAGATTCTAACACGAACAATTGGGAGAATGTTGAGAGATCCATTTTAATTGCGACTAATAATGCCACTTGTCTTATAATTAGGTTCTGGCCTGCTGCCATGCCCTTTTCATGCTGCTGATTTTGCATCTCAAAACAGGACAGAAAGAATATTAACCTCTTAATACCTTTCCTCTGGCTGTGGAAAGCTGAAAAGAAATGAGCTTATTTGACAACACACAATGAATGTGAGATGTGATTCAATTCAAGCTGTTTGCGAGCAGACAGGCAGGTAGACACACGGAGAATTTTTTTCAGAGTATCTAGGGCACAGACAGAGCAGCAAGGTAAGTAAAAAAGCTTCACAGAAAACAAAAGAAATAAAAACCTTTTTTCACAAGATCTAGACACAAGTAGGATTTTCACTGGTGTGTCATGGCTGCCAGGGAATAACTTTGTGGCAAAGATTGGAGAGGAGATGGGGAACAAAATAAAACCGTTTCAGCTCAAGCAAACAGCTGCACCAAAGGGATCCGAGAATCCAGGACTGTTTCTATATAGGAATTATTTTCAGTAAAAAGGCATAAGTTGTGAATCGTGGATGGAAGGACAACGTTCGCTGCATATGTTGCAGTGAAAGTCTGTGTATCACAAGTCATTAAAGCTATCTGTAGGGAAGAAAGCTGAATTCTCTCGCTTATTTGATAAACAGGAGCATCCTTGTTCCGTTTCTCCGCTAGAACATGGTTATGTCTAGAGGTCCAAAGTAAAGTCAATTTAGTTTGTCCACAGAATCCCTGGGAGTGATGAAGACCATTTTAAACAGAGGAGTAATGGCCGTATTTATTCTGCGCAGGGAGCTATTAGGGTTTATAAAGAGGCCTGAAAAGATTTCCACAGCAGGACTATTTTTCTAGGAAGCAGAGCAGTTACATGTGTGTGTGTATGTATATATATATATATATATATATATATATATATATATATATATATATATATAATATATGGTAGGAATTAGATCACACAAAGTGATAGAAATATATGCCACAAATTGCACTCAATGGCTTAAATGACTTTAAGATTTAAACTAAGAAATGCAATACTCTCCATGGCATTTTTGTTCCAAGGCGGAACTTAAACACAACCCCCAAGGATTGTGTATCATTAACCAATCTTAGGTTTTAAAATAGCAACAGTTGAGTAAGAGTGCAGATACAGCTGATGTGTCTCTGCTCTCCTCAAAAGGCAAGTAAATATGGAAGTCTGTGTTGGCGATATTTATTTAAAGTTTACAGTTACACCTTACTGTGAGGTTTGAGTGACTCTATATAAGTCATAATGTGATGTCGCAGTGACAAAATTCTCAGCTGTGGCTTTAGTGCTTAAAACCATGGCTTTTGCAGGAACCCAACCACTCTAAACGCCCCATCTGAATGCACCTTGAGTTACAGTCAGTGCACTTTACTTCTATGAGACGATGTGATTGTGTGCTGATTGTTTAATTTTACTCCAATTAACTGCAGTCTGGACTCCTCTGTTGCGGTGGGGCCATCAATTGCACCAACACTCCAGCAGAGGAGGATCCATTTAGCGATAGTGGACATGATATATACAAATTTCTCGATTTTGGAACTCACTATGGAAATGCACACAAGAGCATGAAAATTAAGTTATAGGCTTAAAGCATTTCAGAATATATAAATAAAGCACACCTAAAAGCTGAGAAACTGATGTTGGAGTTTGTTGAAGAATAAAAAATAATAAAAAATAAAAAAATAAATATACCAGGGGCTCATATCACCCAAAAGCAGCTACTACATAATGGCAATACAAACTTTGTGAATATCCCCAGTTAACTACTCGAGACCAGAGATAATTAGAGGCAGCTGAGCTTTCATTGGGCCAAAAAATCTAAATTGTCTTTTTCTCCAAATTGTTTATAGATACACACTCTAATGACTGTGGATAGGCTGTGGTCACCAGTTCATAGTAGTTTTTTTTTTTTTTTTTTTCCTCGATCCACTCCTAAAGTCCTGAACTCTTCAGAGTTCTCCACCTCAATGCTTTAGCCCTGGTGGAGAAGCATTAAAAACCTGATTACATCCCAGCCCCTAACAGGAAGATTAAAGACTCCCTTTAACTCATTAGCAAAACCAACAGAAGACCTCTGTTTGATGCCCTGATGGGCAAATAAGCCTCAGCGCATGCCCTCCTACTTGATAAACCAACAATGTATCCAAAGTAAAGGTGGTTTCGTTCTGAATCAACAACAAGGACATTTGAGACACAAAGCCCTGATTTACCGTTGTCCCCAAAAGAGGAGTGAGGATCAGGAAAGTAAGCTTTTCCTACACCAGACTGAAAAGCAGCTATATAGTATGAACAAACTTTTGAGTGGACTGTGAGCTGAATGTTATTAGTGCTTGGACATTTTTCTGCTTATTGAGATAACTGGGCTTGTGTTGTGACAGTGCTTTGATGTCATGATTGGAGCTCTCGGTCATGCTATCTTAACTGAATATTTGGCTTTATGTGTACAGACTGAATCAATCCAGAAGCCATTTCCATCTACAAGTCCACTGAGTCTGTCATTATTGCTGGGCCGTTCTGTCACAAGGGTACCCTCCTTTGAGCCGAAAATAAGTCTGTGAACGACTAAAGACACTTAAGGTGTTTGTTTAGCTAAAACAGAGAATAAAGGCTGAAAGATGAGTGCAGTGATTTGAACAGCGTGTGTGGGGAAATGGAAACAACATCCAGTCAGACTACCCCTCCAGGCATTTGGGTTGATTAATAACTGGAGCAGCTGTGAAGGATCAAGAGTACAGAGGGAGCAGTTCTGTTAGTAAAACTCTGAACTAAAACTCAGAAAATACACGCAGACACACACACACACACACACACACCTTTACTGCTTTTCTCACACATTTTCAAATGGACAGAAATCCAGGCTTTTTGATGGCCCTTCCAAGACATTGACTTTATTGTCCTTAAGCCACTTTGTATCAAATTCTTCCAGTGTGATTAATTTCATTGTCCGTGTGGAAGACCCATTTGCGCCAAAGTTTTATCTACCTTGCTGATGTGGGCAGATCTGGTTTCAATATTTCACCATAATGTTCTTTTCATGTAATGTCATCTGTTTTGTGATGCACACCAGCCTTTGCTGCAGCAACGCACCCACACAGCATGATGGCATTACAGTGCTGTTTGTCCCTGTGTGTAATTATGTGGCCAGATCAACAGCTCACCTTCAGGTATCTGGAAATTTTACCCCAGGATTTGGACTTGTTCAGGTCCATAATCCTCTTCTTTACAGCTTGACTTTCTTTTAATATTTCTCTGATGTCACACAATGAAGCAGTGTCTAAAGTCTACTTTAAAACACAAAGCGATTAAATAATGGTAAAATTATCTCAAAGTTCTCTTGCTCATTAGTCTGCCGTTAAGCAAAAAGAAACAATTATGACGATGACCTGAAACAGGAATTTCAGTCACATTAGTTAATAAATTGTCTTTTTACAGCCTGTATGTTCAGTCATTTACAATACATGAGTCTTGTTAATAACAACCTTTGAGCAGCTATTGAACATACTTGTTTCTTTTCGGTTCCAGATATTTCCCTGAGGTGGTAAAGGAGGGCCTCACCAACCAGGTGAACAATCCAGAAGTGATTTTGGACATCACCCGACCGGACACACTGATTCGGCAGCAGATAATGGCTCTACGAGTCATGACCAACAAGCTAAAGAATGCCTACAATGGAAATGACATCTCCTTCCAGGACTCCAGTAAGTCCTCAGATATCTCCATAATGTTTTGTATATGCAGCTGGGGAACAAAATCGAAAAGCCCTGTTCCATTTCTTTCTCTCCCTGCGTGTTGGTTTTGATTTGGACACACACCACAAACACTCTCAGAGATACACAAACTACAGAAACAAGATCTCATTTGTCATTCATGTTGGAACTTGTCACCAACGGCAGAGGATGTTCAGAGCATCTCTGAGGCAAGGCAGACATTATTAGGAGAATAAATAGCTCTAGGTGTGGAGGAACAACATACGATAGACAGACAGGCCCATGTTTAAGAAGATGTACATCTCAAAAGCTGTCGTGACAGAAACAATCATGTTTGAATCTGTGGATCTGGTAGAGCTGACAAGATGGGAACAATGCTCTGAGCCCCGTCCAAAATGTGTCTGTACTAAAACTGACAATAAATGTTCTTATTTTCTTATCTTTTGCAGTATTCAAATGAAATAGATTGTGAAATGAACTAATGTGTTGTAGAAAAATCATTCCAGTGTTTCTGAAACCGAGTTCAGTCTTAATAGCATCACTTATATTAATTGAGTACCTATACTGCCAGACCTTGTCACACAGGCTGCATGCAACACCATGTGTGATGTTTACATTTAAATGAGTGTGATTTTCTTGCTGCAGGTGACGAGGGCAGTAGCTCGGGAAGCGGCAGCGGCTGCTCTGACGGCTGCACGACAGAGTTTGTTTTTGTGGGGACAGAAGCTCCCGTGATTAGAGCCGACAGAAGTGACGAACGGGCTGCAGCTGCTGCTGCGGGCCAGTCGCTCTCCTGTGGACCCTCCACCGTCCTGGTGATGGCTGCCCTCACACTCCCACTCTGGGCAGTACAGACTCAATGGAGATAATACAGTGTGACCTGATCATTGACTCTTCTACTGTTAAGTGTAACAGTATGTCTTACAGCAAGTTATACTGCTGTTCCGTCACTGGACATGTAGAACCTCCCGGAAACATGTCTAGAATGACTGACTGTGTGGTGTGGTAGGGCTGGAAGTGAGTGCAGCGCTGAATCCTGCTTGTCCCCCAAAGAATGCTCGGTGCCATCAGTGAACCAGCTTTTACCATCTCTGAAATAAAAACGAAAATGTGGTGTTTTCTCATCATTCTAAAGTGAGCTTCGAAAAACATGCTTCTCGTTTAGGAAACAAAACTATCTTAAGGCGGTTCTATCAGTGATTTTGCAGATAAAGGGAAACCCTTTATTTCTTTTCCTTTGTGTGATGAAGTGAAAAGAAGACAACACTGTTTTTATCTTATTAGTTATCTTTCCCTCAGACAAAAATCAGAAAAAATTTCTGTGTGCATGCATGGGTGTGATGTAAACAGACAAAACATTGTTTCGTTCTGCTTTTCTTTATTTATTCCGATTTTATTTTGTGTTTCCAGGCTCCATAGTTTTAGGTTTGTTTGCACAGGGCCATGCAGCCTGAACAGGTCACTCAGTTTCCTCCTTGGTCACATCATTGTGGCTTGAGGGAACGGTGGGTCTTAAGGCCACTTTGTTGTTGCACATGTGATTATCTTTACGAAAGTGCTAAAGTGCTGCACTAAGGGCACTACTTTGCACAGATGATTTTATCGGCTTGTTTATTAAGCTGCAAGAGGCACCCATCATATAGAGAAAAAAAGATTTATATTTTCAGATCATTTAAACTGATTGTATTGTTCTTTAAGTGGATACAGTATGTAGTTAACAGGATTGTACTTTAATGTAATCTTACAGGTTAAAGCTACATCTTTATAAATATATGTGTTTTATTTCATTTTACGTTACAACAATGTTTTAGCAACAATATCAAGCCATTATACTGCAAATGCCTGCTAAGATTGTTAAACTACCTGATTTATTCTCTTTTTTCCAGAGTCATTAACATGCACTAACACATTTATTTTCACCTTCGGAAGACAGAAAAGAGGCATACAGATAGATATATGGCAAAAATCCCTAAATTTCATTTATTTCCCTGGATTCCACCAATATGATTATGCACAACGCAGAAATTTGCATGTTTTTTGTTTGACTGGCAACAGCAAACCCTGGAACCTTGCAGCTTTTTGTAAGTGGTCATGTACTTTAACATGGCATGTACAATGTCACCTCCAAAGGTAGAGGACTGCCAAGGTTAGAGGGCTCTGAGAAGTCAAAGAACTGGGGTTACTATACATACCCTTCAGTCTGTCTCCTACAGGCTTTGACCTTTAACAGGCTGTAGAGGCTTAGTGTGCAAAGCAAATAACCTGCACTCCAGAAACACAGCGCCTGAGACCCCCGGTCATACAGAAAAGGTTAGCCTTAGAAAGATTTTGCAGGCCTGCTGCTAAAATTAACAATGGAAAAACTGTTCGAAAATGTCTCACAAAAGATGAAAAATGTCACGCTCACGTGTGTTTCTGCAGGATCCAAAACCAGCCAGGTCACGAACACTTAAACTGTTTCCACATTACAAAAGTCCCTTATCACGGCAGGGACCTCTCTCCAAATGCATCACTGTAACAAATTAACAGCTCCTCTGAGTGTCTCGCAGAGGCCATGTTTGTCCCGTAGCATAGGAAGACGTGCATGGGACAAACAAGTTTTCTCCTCACACAACGGCAATGCAGGATGAGAATGAAAAAAACGGCTTCGAGCACAAAGTTTACGCCAGCATCACAGCTGATTGCACTCAGAGCACCAGAAGGGAAATCTGTCCTCAGTGTGCGTCAGTGACTCACAACCGAGGCCCCAAGCGCCGCAGGAAGCTCCTGCTACACAACAGTTGACCTCTATGACCTCTCTCCTCGCAAAAACCTATTTAGGAGAAGGTGACTGAATAGCACCCTCCCACCAAAACCAGCATGGCATGATTAAAGCACCGATGCGTGAACCTTAATTGTAGAATGCAACAGGCCAAGGCCTGAGGAAAGACATCGCAGTGATTAACATAAGGCCCTCCTCAATGTCAAACTGTCCAGAAGTAAATCGGTGCTACGAGAGATGGAAATCCTATTCCTACTGAACTGCTACTGAAGCACTTTTTTTTTGGGGGGGGACTAAATAGATCAGCCAAATTAAACTGGTAAAATACCAATAAATCTAAATGGTTCAGTTGATAGTAAAATAAAAAAATTGGGCAATTAGTAAAGTTTCCAATTCTCTGAAAGATGAAAAACAAAAAAAGGGGACAGGGTATTTACACATGTAGTCAACAGTTTGCTCTTCACCTCAGTTTTTATTTTGGATCATCATATCTATTTTATTTGTTCTTGTAAATACACCTTCCTGCATTTCAAGCATACAACTCAAAAAGTTGGGATAATTTAGGTTTGTTGATGGACCAGTTCTTTGTTTCAAAGACGTAACCGGCTTTGGTGCTAAAATGGCAAAAGAAAATCATTCTAAGGAAATTTATAAAAGTGAAAATAAAGTTACAAATGGAAGCAGTCGTAATGCCATTACGAAAAGATGGGCAGCTGAATTTAGAGGACTAGGGCCTGTGTATGTGGGTCACATGCTTTGTCACTGGCAGGTTTGATAAACGTTACCAGTCCCCTTTTGTAAACCCGAAGGACACATCGCTGTTTTTCTGATGCATATTATGTTTCCGTCTAAAATGTTATGTGTAGTTTCCTGCTGAAGAGTGTTGTGATGCTGGAGTTTTAGGCTACTTCTGTTTGCAAGCTCAAATATTGACACATGGCAGTATTTCTTAAATATCCTTTGAACTTTCTTAAAACTGCCATGCTTTTGGTTAGCCAGTGAATGAGTATAAAATGGATTGTGAATCACACACACTTTTTAGTACTTTATGGCTTCCAGAGATGGAGAGAAGTGGTAGTCTTAAGCACTTTCTAACCAGTAGATCTCTAGATCTAGGAATCTAATGGGACTAAAAAGACGTGATGCATGAGGGACAAGATGCGCCCACATCTGCTCCACCAATGTTATTGGAGCATGAGGAAGAGGAGGAGGCCACCTTCAGCTCTTTGGTCTTGTTATTCCTGTACAGTTTCCACTGGGTCAGTGAATCCCAGTTTGATTGACTGAACATTTCATGGAAATTTCAGTGAACAGTACAAGGGTGACTTGGCAAGGCCCCTTCCAATGCCAGTGCCTGAAAACCTTACACATAAACACATCTGACCCACCTCTCAAACTCTAAAATAGTTTCTATGCAGAAGTCGGTGCTGGAAATTGCCCTACACTTTGATGAGGGAAAAGCTCCCACCATCTAGCTGTGTTAGGCATTGGTAACAACAACCAATCTGAAATTCTTTATTAAAAAAATACCGGCAGAAGTTTTTTTTTTTTATTTGGTCAGAGTGATGAGAAACATCCATCGGAAAGTCTTATAAGTATGCTGATTGTTGAGTCCGCTGTGATGCTCAAAACTGACTTTTTTTTTTACATGACTATAACAGGAAATTTTTTTTTATTTTTTTGAGCAACGATCTAATGAAAAGGCCTGAGTTTTGTTTAATCTGTTTTGCTGGTAATGCGCAAACTTTGTGTTATTTTATTATCACTTTTTTAAAGTTTCGCATTGTTCACCAAGGCAGGGAGAGCAGGGAGAAACACCACTAGGTTTACAGGAATCCATTACATTGATGACTTTATGCTTGGCGAATCAAAGTTACATTGATCTGTACTGTTCACATGGTGATATCATTTAGTCAATAACAAATTTAGTTTTAAATTGTAAACAAAAAAAATAGCAGAGGTAGGTATCGTTGAGTGAGGCCCTGAAGCGACACAGCACAAACTAAAGAGTGTTGTGATGCTGAAGATTTAGGTTATTTCAAATAGCAAAGATTTTCACAAGGTACTGCAAAAAAAAAAAAAAAAGTTTTTTCCTTAAGTTTCCTGTACATTCTCTTAAAGCGTCCCTTCTTGATAACAAAGGCAGAAAGTCAGCAGATTGGCGTCAGATACTTGTTTTGTTTGAGCCTCAGCAGGTATGTGTTTTCACAGCGCAGAAACACAGTAAACATCTGCAGCCACACAAAGGTTGAAGGCACCCATTAGAGCTTCTGCTAGAGCTGTGATTGCATCAGAGCTGTGGATGAGTGAGGATAATGCAGGGCTTTGCTGGTGTTGCTGAAAACACAGCAGAAAAAGTGAATTGAGAAAAGAATTTCTTGGAGCCTTGTCTTGTTTTTCCAAAGTGCTTGTATCTAGGGAAACTGGTCCTCTCTGATAATGATAAAATAAACTGTTGCTGTTCTCCGCTACCAAATTTATTCCTATCACCCCTGACAAGCTGCAAGAATATTCTAGTCAGAAATGATGCAGTGACGGTCTTCATTTACACACGAGCCATAAAGACATCAATTAGCTTCTTGAATTATTTTAGTGATTGAAAAAAAGGAAAAAAAAAATAATCAAAATTTCTCAGTTATTTTTTACTAAATGTTTAGAACACGATTTGTTATGCAAGGTCTTTTCATTTCGTCGTGAATCATTTGCTGCACTTTTGCTAAACATAATGCTCTGAGTGTGGTACTGTTGTGACTTGCGAAAATTAATGACTAAGGAGCACATTACGATTTTTTGAAGCTGTTCAGTGCACGCTGTTTAAAGTGTTTTGGGGGAACTGAAGTTGATGGTTATACAAGCAGACATGCCTTACCATTTTTTAAAAGACTAAAATGGATTGCTTATTCGGCTTTTGTTACACATTCTTGTATACAGAAAATATTACAATGGTAATAATAAACATTTTATTAAAAAAAACACACATTTTCCCTGCCTTTTTACTCTGTTATGCATCAGAATTTAAAACTTCTTGTAGAAATCTTGTATTTTAATTGTTCAAGTTTTTAGCTTAAAATATATTTATGCATTCGGTCTTTGAATGTACAAAATGCTTTCCATCAAATGTTATCATTAAAGACATTACCTGATTTGTCAGTAATGTAAAAAAAAAAAAAAAAAGTAAATTGTTTCCTAGAAATATTTCACACTTCTGAACTAGGAGTCTTCTCTAAATGCTTTTCTTCACGTCCTTCTGGAACCGTAGTTTTAAACAAAACACTTCTCCAAAAGATGAGAGGCAAACAGCCTTGGTGAGTTGTGATGGTCAAGTTATTTAGATGACAAATTGTATCTGTAAAAGTTCCCCAAATCTTGGTCTTAATAAGGATTTTGTTAAAATTGTTGACTTTACTTTGTCTTAATAAGAAAACTGGAAAGCTTGGGGAAAAAATAATTCACAATTAGCCGCAATTTTAGATACAAACTAAGTGTGAAACCTATTTTTTTCTTTGGTGTAATTATATTAGTTTCTTGTTTGAAAGGTGGATGTGTAGAGAGTCCAAGATAGGTATTGTGGCCAACATGATATCTTGACATTTTTTTTAATTAGGGAAACAATGTCTAAAGAAGTTGTCTTGTGAAACAAATATATTTGGCTAAGATGACAGTTTTCACAAAAGCCAAAATCTGCTTCTGAGCAGTGGATCAGTGCCAAGTGACGTCTCCTGCTCTGGAAGCGCATTCTGTCAAGGAGCTGAGCTGAGCTGGGAGACACAAGCTAAACTGTAAAATCCATTATGAAAGAGATTCAATTATTTCAGACGGGACTGATCAACCTAAAGATCTGTTCACATTAGATGCATTTTATTATCGACAAGTTGTGCGATTGTAGTTTTTCTTCTGCTTACACTTGGAGGGGTGCCTGAAAGCTCTTCACTTTGGATCAGTTATGCAAACATACAGACGGTTTTGCTTTAAGCAACCAATACATCTTACCAATTTAAGATTAACCTTTAGTAAACACAACTGCTGATTGTGCAGAACCCAGCTATCGCTAAATTTGAGAAAGACAGGGGAGAGACCTATTTCTGTGATTTAGTTTGGGCTCTAAGAGTTGACAGACCAAACCTGGTTTGCAGCCTTCCTTTCATCTCTCCTCTTACTTACTTTTTAAAGTAGGTATTAGCACTCAGAATTGGGCTGCAAATCCCCTGTATGTATTATCTTGTCACTCTGCATACTGCTAAAAAAAAAAACCCCAAAAAACATGGATGCATTTAGGACTGAGAAGCAGGATTTCCTCCTGTCACTCTAGAGTATCTCGAATGACAATAAAATGCCAAGAAAAGGATTTGGCTTTCTAACATGTGCCATGACTTTCCCTGTCATAACTACACTTGTTTCAAGATACCAGGCTGCAAAACGTCAGCCTTCCACAATGGCAGGAAGTGACACTTGAAAAATGCAGAATGTGCTGCTATGACAAGTGATATGAGTTGGCATGCTCTTCATATGTGCTATATGAGAGCGAACTGACCTGCCTGACATGGTTCCTGGCACTGACAAATCTATCTGAAACTGATTTATTATACACTCACCTGCACAGATGGATGGGGAACTTCACTTGTTTAGCCAAGCTTAAACATGATTTTTTTTTTCATTGGAAAATGAAATGAAAACTACACATTAGGAAATTATTCTAATTTAATGCTTACACAAAACTGTGTACTTCTGCATTACATCAATAACTTTCTATAAGCAGTAAATAGAGGATGTTCTATATAATTTCTCCAGCTACAGATTCTCCGCTAAAAAGACGCCCCAGCAAAGTGACTTAGAAGTTAAAGTCAAAAATGCTCAGCATTTTCAGATACTAAATCCACCACCAGTTGATTACAATTTTCTTTTTGTTTTTTAAATAAATAAAATTACTTTTGTTACAGTACATTACTTTTGTACTGTAAACAGTACAGTATTAATACTGTACTGTAAACTGTAATACTGTAAACAGTACAGTATTAATACTGTACTGTAAACAGTACAGTATTAATACTGTACTGTTTTGGGTATTAACATAAGTATCTTCCAGAAGTTAATCTTCCAACTTAACCATCTTGCCATAAATGAGGCGTTTTAAAACATAGTTTTTTCCATTCAAAAGTCAACAGGGTTTTCATTCTGTGGTATCCTTGAGTCGAAAAGGGTTATTTTTTCTTCAGATGTTTGTTTGCTTTTTTTCCCCATAAGTGTTTCAGATTTACCAAACAGCTCACGTCTTTCCTTTTCTCCTTTAGTAAAGCGACAATGATGTAGTGTCTCTTGCACAAAGAGAAGGAAGGCCTTCTCTTGCAGCTCTGATTTCATCTGAAACTCTAGAGATCAGTTCTTGACACAACATTCAACAAGACAGTTTTTTGAATTGCTCAAAATTCAGTTCTGAACTCCAGTTCCTAGTCAATAATATGAAGTACTTACTATTGACTATGTTACTCTTCCGACTGACATTAAATTATCGTAATATGTTGTGATTAGAAGTGAGTCCGATTCTATATAGCTGGATCTGAATTCAACTACATAATAAGAATCCTCTAGAACAATCCAATTGATATGAATGGACTGTAGATCTAATTAGAGTTTACGTAGTTGTAAATTAAATTTGTCTGTTTTGCAAACTGTATCCAGGTTTAATTTAATTTCAATTAGTGTTTTATAAAATAACTTAACTATAAACAGAAATGACAATGTCTTCTAATTGTCCTTCGCAACTTGCAAAACTCACTGATACCACAGAAAGTAGGGTGGTGCCTGTAAATATTGAGGTCTGAGGACATTGTTAATGGATTCTCTGATGACACATTTCATCTTGGCAAGGATTGTAATTGCTTTTTACATGACAAGTAATAGTGCAAGGGCTTTAGAGACGGTGAAACAAAATCCCTTGAAAATAGAGACCTATGAAATTAAACCTTGGATTTCAATTTTCTCTCCCACAAGGCTTGAGCAATTAAATGGGTTTAACCCAGTGCTGTATAATAAGACATAAATAAAGTGTGTATGTTGCTGTGTGTGTGTGTGTCTGTCCATAACTTTCATTCATTGCAGATCTGATAAAGATGTACTAATCCAGAGTGACATGAATAACTGGGGAGTCTGAACTTCATCTTCAGTAAGATATAAAAATAATATGTAGGATAATTATCTCTGAAATATTTTTCTGTCAGTCTGTATATAATCACCTGAAAAACATTCTGGTTTATGTCAAAAGCCGTGCTATTTCCCAGCCATGTACAAACACACTTCTGTTTCTTTTTTTCCACTTTCACACTTTAGAGATTGTTTTCCGTCTCTCTTGCGCTCTTTGGATTTAGGATAAAGAGTGAATTCACACAGCAGAGCAGTCCTGGATAGCAGAGTCGGAGATTACCCTCCCTGATCTTTTCACAGACAAGAAATAGTTCGGTGCAAACCCTCCCTTCGGGCTTTGCCACCTCTGTACTGACAGTCTGTGCATTAGCATCCATCAGAGAAGAGGAAGAAAACGGTTTTATCCTCTCCGACCTATTGCTTACTCAAAAAAGAGGAATGAAGGAAGCCAAAGTAGTGGATGATACGCTTGTCACTATGGTGGATAATCTGTAAACACACTGCCAGGTCAGAGCCACACTGATGCAAAGCCAAAAGCTTTGTCTCATTCTTCAAATGACAATAGAAACGGCAGCTTAACTCTGAAACCACCAACGATTTGTCATCCTTAAAATATATTTAAGGGGCCAGTGTGTATCTGCTTCTGCTAGGTATCTGAATGCACAAAAACGCAGCAGAACCAACGGGTTAACATGATAACAGACACGATGCAGTGAATGAGTGTTTATAAAATGTACATTCTGCTTTGTAGCCATATCTTACCATCTGCAATTTTTCTGAAGCTTAAAAGTTTTAGAAGAAATATTTCATTCAAGGCCTCAGGCGCCCTCAGAATATCTCATGTTGTATGAAATTCTGCCTCAGGGCTCAGTGGGGCAACTGATCAGCAACTAGCATTTAGTAAGTATCAGCATTCAAGTCATCCATTAAGCACTAAATGTCATCTGGTCACTGAGAAATATATTATTACCTGAAATCACTATGTGGTCACAAATTAAACTAATAATTTCAAAGTAATTTCCCTTCGATGAGTATGAAAATGCTCTGGTCCCTGTAAAGGCTTAAGAACACCAGAAGCCGTTGAAATCCGTTTTATATGTGCATTCCTATGATGGATCCAACATTTTGTAGGACCGGTCCAAGCTTATTGGTTAAGTTGGAAATTCTTACTGCAAATGTCATTAAGCCGTTATTTATAACCAGATTTAGCACCTAAATCAAGTTTGTTTCGTTGATTCCCATAATTTGCACGCATCTGTATGTTTTTGTTTCTTCACATAATCATGAGTCTCAGTTTTTACATTTGTATTATAAAATTTCTCTCAAAACGGCTTATCAGACAACAGGTAATCATTTGTCATTGTTCCTGACTTAGCTCTGAATAGACTTTATGTAATTAAATATCTGTGAGGAAGAGTGTGCCGTTCTATTACATAGTGTCAATATAACGATATATAGATACTATAAACAGTTAGAAATACATACATCAGATAAAATATGATGTGTACAAGCTATGCCATTGTGCTCTGTTCCAGACTGATTGCTCCCAAGCTAGAGTGAGGTCATCTATGCACAATTCACAGCTGGTGACAAAAATGGGATGATCTGACGCGAGAAAGCCAAATGGCATTTATACTGGACAGCTTGATTATTGGAAAACCAGACAGGAAAGTCAGTGAGGAAATGGGAGACAACTTGAGTGTGTAGGCAACTGAGACACTGAGGGAAGCTACTGGTACAGAAGAAAACAATTTCAGATGTACAAACCTACTCTGAAGCACAAATACTACAGGTTGTGAACCAAGAGGTAAAAAAAACAAAACAAAAAAAAACAATCAAGGAGTAAGAAACCAGTAGCTATTAAATGTAATTATTGATTACTAGTTGGAGCATATTAAAAAAAACATATTAAAAAACACTTTAATACAGAACTAAACTACAATAAAATTTAAAACTAAGACATTCAGTGTGCAGCTGCTAAGTTGAGATAAAAGTTTAAGCCAAAACCTTGATCTGCAAGATGTCATCTTATCTGTGTAAAATGCTCTTTTGCTGTCTAATTAAGAGGCATAAATTAAAGATTGACTTGTACCAGAAATTGAGCTGTCAGTACAGCTGCCCTGGATACAAACAGATGATGTGTCAGGCTCACTTTGAGCAGGACTCCCACCATGCACAGGAGAACTATGATAAAAAAAATAAATAAATAAAAAAAAAAAAGCTTGGATCAGAAAGACAGAACCATCAGTGGTGGAATATGGGTGAGTAGATATAACCATGACTTATGTGATCTGAAAATGTGAAATTTTGAAGGTTGACTTCCTTAGCAAATGGGTCACTGCACATGCGGAGAGCTGGGGAGGTTCTTTGTAGTTGAAGTCATGTTTTTAGGGAGCAGTTTTAAATAGGTCAAATTATAAAACGGAAATCTTCTCCTGAAAAAATAATAGCAAACTATTGAATCAAATTTATACCAAATTATCAGTCTGTTGTGTGCTTCACCAACAGCAATGCTTTAATGTTTAGTGGTGAACCCTTCCAGACGACACACAACGTAACACCTGCTATACCAACTGAGCCACCCAGCACCACAAAATCATTCATTTTCTAAACTCACCTCTAACCTAATATGTGCAGCTACTGATGAATTTCCAATCTGGTCACTATTAAAAAAATCTGTTGCTAAGCAAGCCTTTAACTTCTCTGACTCTTTTTTTTTCTCATCAAACAGCAGGATCACTTGACACCTCAGCAGTACATCAAATATCATCTGCAAAACTGTCAGGCAAGCACATGCATATTTCAGTCCTGTTTGTTGTCACTTGTTCTCACACCCGAAACAAGATCTTTAGCTTTCAGAGATGTATACAGCCATGCAGCTGAAAAATTAATTATGGTTTCAGGTCAATGTGGTAGACACAAACAGTATGGCTGGTAATGTGACAGGTGAGGTAAATTTCACGGCTACATAATTTAGATTATGGCTTTTTATCTGATTATTTGCATATTGAAGCATCTGTATTGTATTGTCAGCGTTTCCCGAAACAACTAAAATAGCAAAATACAGAAGAGCTAATTTTAACATACTTTTTCAGGAGAATAGGATTTTAAACAGTTAATCTAAGAATACAGGAACAATGAAGAGTAAAGGAGGGATGCAGGGGATGAGGTGATTTATTGTAAAACCTGTGCTCTAGTCCTGTCTGATAATCTGGAAGCAGTAGGTGGCAAGACAGTAGAAAACACTATATTGATGAGACTGTTTACTCCCTGGCCAGAAAGAAAAAATAACATGATTCCAGCAAAACAGAGCTTGGGTAAAGCTGGGATTCTTTCTCCAGGAGGGGAGGATTGTGGGTAATGAGTTGTTTTAAGTTTTCATTTACTATTATTATCTGTTAAAATTTTTTTTATAAAGAATCACGGAAACAGAGCAGCGGGGTGGATCAGTTTCACGCTGAACGATGTCATCTGCCCTCTTTATGTCTGTGAACTAAAATCAATTATGAATATAATGAAGCACATACATAAATAAAGGTAAGGCTTTAACCTTGGTATTGGATTTGAGCTGTAGTGTTCAGTAACATGAACCTCTGGTCAGAAATAATGCATTTGAATTTTTCTAACCTTGGCAGGTCGACAGCAGCACTTGACATGAACTCCACTTGTTTGCACTGGATCTACAGGAACACGCTTTGCTTTGTAACAGTGGTAATTTTTATGTTCTCATTTGTCGTTGGTAGGTGGATGAGTGTGGGAGGGATTTACGTTAGAGTTCACAGAGCACTGCAAACTGCACATCGACAAACCCTGGAAGTGATGAAACAGATCAAAGCTTCGAACTAAAGCCTGTAATTTTATGAGCTGTGTCTTCCTCACGCAAGCATAATTAAACACAACGTCTAGAACTGGTTCCAGTATTTATCCACACTAAAGTGACTGCGATGTGGAAATAAAGCAAATTGTCATTACAGTTCAAATAAGAGCAGTTAGGATTCAGTCCGATTTCAATTTCACCTTATTGCAGCTTTACATGGTGACAATCTCCCACATATTAGCATGTTTAATGCAGACAAGTTGCTTAGCACCAGCAGAGTAGTGTGAAAAAAGTGAGCACAGTCCCTTAGAAAAGCCTAACACCTAATGTGAAAGCCTTTGTTCCAAATGAATATCTGATGAGTGTATTTGTATTTTTACATACATATTATGTGTGTCTTTGTGTCTTCACAGTCTGCTTTCCTACAGATAACTTAATCACATAATATGGTGTAATGTTAGAACAATATTTTCAATATTTCCTATTTTAAAGTTGCTTTGCCATTTTGAGTACTGTCATACCCCGGTCTCAGTTTTTTTTTTTTTTTTTTTTTTTGTTCCATACATCTTCTCATCAACTCTGACCATCTTTCGTTCTTCTGCAGGAGACAGTCATTGCTGTGATGCTGCCACCGCCGCAGGTCTCTGTGGTGGTGCTTTGCTCAGTAATGTGTTTTAATCATCTCCCACACAAAGCGTTTTGCACGTTTGATTGTGGTTTCATCTGACCAGAGCACCTTTTATCATTTTTCTTTTCCCTTCATGGCTTGCGGCAGCCTGCAAATGGTACTTCCTGTATTTTTCAAACTTCCATCAAACCAAAGTGTGCAGATCACTCAACTAACAGCTGCCATGTCAATACATTTTCCCACCTCAGCTGTGCTTCTTTACAGCTCTTCTAGAGTTACGTAGCATCTGTTGGCTTATTGACAGTTTGACAGCTTACAGACGAACAGTCATGTGTTGGTAGGTAGTATACTCTTTCCTTCCAGGTGATGGACTGAACAATGTGCTGTGAAATGCTTAAAGCACGGCATTTTGTTTTGGAGCCAACTCTGTCTGTCTGGTGGGTTCCTTCGTCTCTGGGATGCTGTTTAATAACATTCCTACCAGTCCTCTGGTGAATTTTGAAGTTTCATGACTCCACTGGATTGTATGTATATTTGAAATAATTATTTCAAGAAACATTTCTTTCAGATTTGCATGCATGTGCTGCTTTATGGTGATTTATGACATAAAATTAATAAGAATATTGAGACATTTGTGGTTGGAACATGACAAAGTGAGAAAATCGTCAGTGGGTTTGAAATGGTATTGAGTGGTAAAGTACATCGAGACGATGCTGTCCATATTCTGAAACAAGTTTGTGATGCTATCATGTTAATATAGCATGGAACATCTGAGGAATGATTCCTGATCCCTTCTGAAAATGTGCTATAATTAAGCATTTGAGGTTAGAAAATGGACTCAACCCAGAGGGTATAATGTTTAAGTACCAAAGTGATCACTGGGTGAAAATGTGAACCTCCCGTTGGCTTCAAATTAAAAATCCATGTGGATACCGTCCTAGGGGTTTATACTACAAAGGCCCAGAGTTAACAACTTGAACAAAAGTGGACAAATAAATGATTATTGATGTTTTATTTTAAACTTAGCATTTGAATAATTCAAAAAGGCATTCAAGAAGGCTTATTTAAAATGCATTGTGCAACATTGATTCCTCTGATGCGAGTGGGATTTTTGTTTTGTGCAACAAATTTCTTTGACAAACTCTATGTTCAGATTTTTTTTTTTTAAATTAAACTAAGGTCTTTGCCAGAAACAGAATTAAAAACAAAACTGTGTGTTGTCTGTTCCTGCACTGCGATGATTAAAGGTCCTATATGAATTGAGGCTAAACGTTAGCTATTGTCAAGGTCACATTAATCGTCTTTAGTGAAACAGAAACCTTATTGGGAAAATGAAATGAATCTCTGTACATATTTAAGCCGTGCTCTGCGCAATTCTTCTTTGAAGGTCTCAAGAGTCTTTTCTTGACACGCAGAAATAAAAGACTCAAAGCTCATAGCTATCCGAGGACAAAAATGATAACATTTACTGTAATAAGATTCAAACATGTAAAATATATATATCACTCCCTAAACAGTTGAACTAATGTCACAGCTTAACTGTTTTTCACATGTTCTTGACAACATTTCCCCAAAAACAGATATTTTCCAAAAGAAAAACAAATCTGTTTGTCACACAACCAATACTTAACTGTGATTTTACTTATATGAAGAGAAATAAAAATGTGCCAATGTTCACTTTAATATATTAAAATGTTTAAGTTAACCAAATCAATTATTTGTATAAAAATAATTATCCTTCTGCACTGACACAACTGAGATAAGATTTAGGTCTATAGGCTTCTTGGTTGGTAATCCATCTGTGAAGATATTCCTACCCCGACTACCTGAACAACTCAACGACTGCTGGCGTTGCCTCCTACTGTGAGACGGGTTCCATGTTAAATGATGTAGAATGTAAAAGCACACACCTCATCGATCATGTTAAATAACCCGAAACATGATTTTACTTCTTTGCTTTTTACCAGGTGGATTTTATCAAATGTTTTATTTGTAAGTCAGAACAAAAGATGGTCAACTTCAAGATGTAGACATTGGCTATCAGTAGACGTTCGCAGTCAGCTGAGCTGTTTAATCACATATCTCTTTTTTTCCCCACCCTGTCTTTCATTCAGCTCTTCCCTCTGGTCATGACTGCTCACTAAAGCATGTGATCACAGATTTAAGTGTCGGCATGTGGGCACAATATGGTTCAAATCACTCAAACAATAGACAGCTATCTTTACAAAGAGGATAAAAACTGATTTTTTTTTTTATATTACCATTGCTACTCATGAGTAGAACTTGTTGCTTTTGGAGTCATATATGTAATCATATATAATCATAAATAATAAATAATAAAATCTGTTATTAAATCAGTTGGACCTGTTTATGAAGAAAAAAATATTGACTAAAAAAACAATCTCAGTCACAGATGTTCATTGTAGTAGATTTAAATAAAGGAAACCTCAAGTTACCTTGCACTCTAATTCTAAATATAAAAAAAAATATGTTTTGTTCCAAAAATAAGGTTAAATCCTATAGGAACTAGCAGGATTTTGAGAATTGTTTTCTACTTTCTTCCTAAATAACTAAAATTAGAAGTCAATGCTTATCTAACTCAAAACATAGCAAGTATTGTTTCTTTAAAGTTTATAACAATCAGACCAATTATCTGCCTGCATTTCTTTTTTTTTCGTTTTTTTTTTTTTTGCAATATTGATATCACTCAATGGTTCTAATTAATGCAAATAAAGAAAATTCTTGATTTAGTACATGTTAGATTGAGTTCTACAGGTGCAGCTTAAGTTGTGACAAAAACCATTTTATACAGAATATCTTTGGGGGGGGGGGGAAGTGGGCAAACAGAAGGGAATGTCTTACTGCTTCTTTATAGTATTTTTTGACAAAGTAAATATCTGCTCATAGATAATTTGACATGTTTAGGTGGAGGGCACCTCTTTCTGGGTGCAGTATAATTAATGTGACAAAAATCTCCTGGATCTTTCCTCCTTCTTAGTTCCTCTACAATGCAGTGATAAAAATCAAAAAATAAATCAAACTGTAATAATCTTCTTTACTTTAGGTATAAAAGAAACACTACAGCCTCAGATCTATATTTAGCCTCTGAAAACCTTTGTCTCTGAGTCTACAGGGTGTCAGCGGAGACTTGACACTGTTCTTTAGAGGTGTCATTACCATGGCTGTTCAAAGTATAATGCTGCTGACTGCGAGGGTGGAAACTTGTGATATAATTGGTTTTGGGGAGAAGCTGTGACTTTTCCAGAAGTAACACTCGTAATTTAAGATTCTTAACAAGTGAATATCACCATTTGGGAATTTTATTTGATGAGGAAAGAAGCAGATAAAAAGAGAGAAAGCAAAGCAAGTCATACGAATGAGCACTGAGATGGTAATTGGCACAACAGGTAGCACAAAAAGTTTTGACTTCTTTGCTTCTCCCTGAACTCCTCGATAGGTAAAAACGGGTTGATGATAATTATTACGTACAGATGCGCAGAAGAAGTTTATGCTTTAAAAATGCAATCAAGCAAAGCAGCTAAAACATGCAGTTGAAAAAAGATTAATGTTAAAGTGACAATCATTCATAAATCGGTGGATCAGCTGTAGAATGTAACTTCATCCATCCATCCATTTTCTTTACACCCTTGTCTCTTAGTGGGGTCGGGAGGGTTGCTGGTGCCTATCTCCAG
>NW_015114489.1:0-1080 GCF_001443285.1 Poecilia latipinna
GTTCAGACTGAGTCAGAAAATTATTGGCAGATGATGCTGAAAAGAGAAATGAGCAACGTTAAAGGAAAACAATAATAGATACGAGTTCAAACAAAACTTGACAGCTAAATTTAAAAGTCAGTCTGACCCTGAGTGAGAAAACCCAATACAACCATCAGAGCTACTGGAGACGTCGTCCTGATGCAGGTTTCAGTGTTGGAGCTCAAACACACTTTGGACTTAAAGCTTGAGGAGCAGCGATGCATCGACATCATGCAAATCCACACCTGCTGAGATGAAACAGAAACACAGGGATGATTCAGCCAAAACTTCATCTAGTGACAATATTCGGATTGTATTTAAACTGAAGATCAAATAATGTATTTATTGGTTGTTCATCTTGTCACTTTTATAATGTTTCTTTTTCCCCTAAATATGATGTGTTGTTATAAACTAAAACACACAAAATCAGCAAATATTTGACATAAAATAGATCCAAACATTGAGCCATATAAGGTTTAAATCTTTGTAATGTAACCTGTATTCATGTTACAATGATCCTCATTATGTTTCTTCTTGGTATGTTAAATTTATCATAGAGACTTTGATCTATTTGGATTTGTGATTTAAAAATGTGTTTATTATAGTTTAATTTAACACTACAGGATGCAGAACCATTCTATATTGTTCTTTTAAATCATATTTTTAATTAATGTTGATGTTAAATGTAAAAAGAACAACAACCTAAACACACATTCTGAAGAATATTATACATTTTGTTTATTGAACAGCTGATCAAATTCACATCATTGATGTTCTTTAATAACCCCTAAATTAAATAGATTCTCATTATTTTACTTCAAAAGGCACCAGGTGAAACCACATTACAGCTTAAGTTTTAAAGTTTATATTTTAGGATGATACATTTGTAATTGATTGGCCATTGTAGTGTCTAACTTTGTGTTTCTACATTCCTGGATATTTTCTTGGTTCTCATAATCCAGACATTTTGCAACGACTTGATTTACAAAAGCTAGAGACATTTTAGAAAGTGACCTTAATGTTTTAATAAAATGATTAAAAACTGTTAATAAAAAGAAG